>NC_057802.1:143809994-143818261 GCF_018294505.1 Triticum aestivum
TAAATAAACAGTAATTATTTAGCTAAACACTAATTAACCTAAACAGAGAATGACAGGTGGGTCCCACTGGACCCACATGTCAGTTTGACTTAGTCAACCCCTGTTGACTGCTGATGTCAGCATGACATCATGCTGATGTCATAAATCCAAATTTTGAATTAAATTAAATAATTAATTAAATTCCACAAATTAATAAAATCTTTAGAAAATCATATCTTTTAATCCGTAACTCGGATTAAAATATTTTCAACATGAAAGTTGCTGAGAACGACGAGACGAATCCGAATACGCAGTCCGTTCGTCCACCACACCTCCCTAACCTATTGAACTCGCAACTTTCCCCCTCCGGTCCATCTGTCCGAAAACGCGAAACATCGGGAACACTTTCCCGGATGTTCCCCCCCTTCGCCGGTACGATCTACTGTCGCGTTAGGACACACCTCGCACTGTTCATTGTCATGTCACGCATCGTCATGCTTATGTTTGCATTGTATTTACTGTTTCTTCCCCCCTCTTCTCTCCGGTAGACTACGAGACCGACACTGCTGCTGCCCAGTTCGACTACGGAGTTGACGACCCCTCCTACTTGCCAGAGCAACCAGGCAAGCCCCCCCCCCCTTGATCACCAGATATCGCCTATTCTTCTCTATACTTCTTGCATTAGAGTAGTGTAGCATGTTACTGCTTTTCGATATCCTATCCTGATGCATAGCCTATCCTTGCTACTACTGTTGATACCTTTACCTGCAATCCTACATGCTTAGTATAGGATGCTAGATTTCCATCAGTGGCCCTACATTCTTGTCCGTCTGCTGTGCTATACTATCGGGTCGTGATCACCTGGGCGGTGATCATGGGTATATACTTATATACTATATACATGACACATGTGATGACTAAAGTCGGGTCGGCTCGTAGGAGTACCCGCAAGTGGATCTTTGTGGCGGAGCGACAGGGCAGGTTGAGACCGCCTAGGTGAGAGGTGGGCCTGGCCCTGGTCGGCGTTCGCGGATACTTAACACGCTTAACGAGATCTTGGTATTTGATCTGAGTCTGGCCATTTGGTCTATACGCACTAACCATCTACATGGGAGTAGTTATGGGTATCCCGGCGTCGTGGTATCAGCCGAAGCCTTCTTGACGTCAGCGACTGAGTGGCGCGCGCCGGATTGGACTGGAACGCCACTAGGCTAGGTCTGCTTCCGGCCGCGTACGCAACGTGCAGGTGTGCATAGGGCGATGGGCCCAGACCCCTGCGCGCATAGGATTAGACCGGCGTGCTGACCTCTCTGTTGTGCTTAGGTGGGGCTGCGACGCGTTGATCTTACGAGGCCGGGCATGACCCAGAAAAGTGTGTCCGGCCAAATGGGATCGAGCGTGTTGGGTTATGTGGTGCACCCCTGCAGGGAAGTTTATCTATTCGAATAGCCGTGTCCCTCGGTAAAAGGACGACCCGGAGTTGTACCTTGACCTTATGACAACTAGAACTGGATACTGAATAAAATACACCCTTCCAAGTGCCAGATACAACCCGGTGATCGCTCTCTAACAGGGCGACGAGGAGGGGATCGCCGGGTAGGATTATGCTATGCGATGCTACTTGGAGGACTTCAATCTACTCTCTTCTATATGTTGCAAGATGGAGATGGCCAGAATCGTAGTCTTCGACAGGACTAGCTATCCCCCTTTTATTCTAGCATTCTGCAGTTCAGTCCACTGATATGCCCCTTTACACATATACCCATGCATATGTAGTGTAGCTCCTTGCTTGCGAGTACTTTGGATGAGTACTCACGGTTGCTTCTCTCCCTCTTTTCCCCCTTTCCTTTCTATCTGGTTGTCGCAACCAGATGTTGGAGTCCAGGAGCTAGATGCCACCGTCGACGATGACACCTACGACGCTGGAGGTGCCTACTACTACGTGCAGGCCGCTGACGACGACCAGGAGTAGTTAGGAGGATCCCAGGCAGGAGGCCTGCGCCTCGTTCGATCTGTATCCCAGTTTGTGCTAGCCTTCTTAAGGCAACCTTGTTTAACTTATGTCTGTACTCAGATATTGTTGCTTCCGCTGACTCGTCTATGATCGAGCACTTGTATTCGAGCCCTCGAGGCCCCTGGCTTGTATAATGATGCTTGTATGACTTATTTATGTTTTAGAGTTGTGTTGTGATATCTTCCCGTGAGTCCCTGATCTTGGTCGTACACATTTGCGTGCATGGTTAGTGTACGGTCAAATCGGGGGCGTCACAAGTTGGTATCAGAGCCGACTGCCTGTAGGAATCCCCCTTTCCACACTCCTTGGCCGAAGTCGAGTCTAGACATTACAAAACTTTTACTAACATGGCTGTGTGTCTTACGGGCCCACGTCGCCATTGGGTGGTACTAGGATCTTTTACTCCTCGACCTTTACTCTGGGACTCTGAACTCTCTTCTACTCGGGTTAAACGAATTTACTAACTCTAACACTAGGATCCCGTGACCACATTCACCCCAAAGTTGGATAAGCCATAGTTGTTTCTTAGAATAGTATTTTGAAAAATTCACACACTGCCATTTGACTCCTTTGAAACGTCTTTGCTTTCAGATGGAACCCACGAGGCAGGTCGTTCGCCACACGACGGCCATTGGTGCCTCGGGATCACCTGCGGTGCTAGCTGAGATGATGACCTATCTGGGTTATCGCTGGCACCCTGAGTACACCGTCTACGAGGAGTACCAGGACTTTAACCTGGAGCAGTACCGTGCCATCGTCCACCTCTACTCGCGGGAGTATGACTCCACTACTGTGCTGCACACCGCACATGGTGTTGGTGTGACCATCGATATGGCTGTCCACGATGCTGCCTATGCTGCTCTGACACGTCTTCGTGGAGAGTATCGGGAGTTGGACACCTCCCCTTTCCGGCACATTGCTATCGCCTCTGATGTTGGTGCGGAGGGATACTATACTGCTGCCTACTCCACTGTCACCCGAGAGCCCTTCTACCATCAGAACCTGGTTCTGCATGCTGATGGGCTGGATCGAGCTAACCGAGCTCTTCGCCACGAGATGTACACCACCCGTCAGCACCTTTACCGTGCTCTGACGCTGCTGCACCCCTTTGTCCGATCTGGATAGGTACCGCGTACTGCGATCTACCCAGCCAGGACCGTGATGCCCCACGGTGTCGGTTGGCCAGAGGTGGGAGGCTACTCTCCCGCACTTGGTCCTCTTCTGCCACCTGAGCGTCGGGCTCTACACCTGAGTATCCGCGGCCCCCAGTTTGCTGACGTGGAGGGCTATCCGTTGCCTCACTACCAGCTATCGGGCTACGATTACCTCCACAGTACCTCTTGGGACTGATGTAGTCTTGCTTAGTTAGTATTAGTTGCAGTCGCCGCGAGCCTGTGTGCCGCCTATGATGTTTTAGTCTATGTACTGAACTCTGTGTACTGAACTCTATGCATGACCCCTTTTGTAAGTTATGCCGACTACTATGTAGTAGCTATCGTGCTCCTCTCGTTATGCATGTTTCATCATGAATGATTCTTGTCTTTGCAAATATTTCGCAATGCTGAACTACCCCTGTTATATATTAGCAGGATGGTTAGACCAGGTGGTCGTGGTCGTGGTGGCGATGCCCCACCACCACCTGAGTACATGGCTGGTATGATCCAACAGTTTGAACTGAACCGCCAATTCATGGAAAATATGATGGCTCAGTTTCCTCGCCCCAATATGAACCAGCAGCCAACCCAAGTGACTCTTCAAGATTTCATACGCCTCAACCCAACCATCTACCGCAGCTCAACTCAGCCTCTAGATGCTGATGACTGGCTCCGTGACATCACCTATGAGATGGAGTCTGCTGATGTAGCCCCTGCCAGCTATGTCACCTTTGCTTCCTTCTTCTTGAAGGGACCCGCAGCTCAATGGTGGGACAGCCACAGGCGTACTCTGCCAGCTGGAACAATCATCACATGGCCAGACTTCCAAGCTGCTTTCCGTGCCCGCTTCATTCCTCAAGGAGTCATGGACCGGAAGAAGCGTGAGTTCCGCAACCTCACCCAAGGCAACAAAACTGTCGAAGCTTATCAGCGGGAGTTTCTGGACTTGTCCCACTATGCTGAAGAAGACATTGCAACTCATGCACGCAGACAGGAGAAGTTCCGTGATGGCCTTCAAGCTGACATCAAGCTCGCACTTCTAGTGCATGACTTTGCTGATTTCGCCACCTTGGTGAACAAGGCCATCAATGTCGAAACTGGTCTGCAGGAATACCAGAGCTCTCACAGGCGCAACCGTGACACGGGCTCATCTTCGGGCCCGCCCTCACAGAAGCGTAAGATATGGATCCCGAACAGCATATACCGTCCAAATGCATCTGCCCCAAGGCAGACCTATGCTGCACCTCGTCTGCCTCCACCACCATCTAGGCAGTCAAGACTTCCAGCTCCACCATCCCAAGCTCCTGTCCCCACTCCGAATAATGGCTTGTGCTTCAGGTGTGGTCAACCAGGGCACCGTGCTAAAGAATGCAACCAGAACCAGAATCAACTGGCCCTTCCAGCAACTGGCCGTGGTAACAATCAGCCCCGCAACAACAATGCTAAGTCTTATGGTCGTGCTCATGCCAACCACGTTGATCTCAACGAAGCTCAAGACCAGCCTGCTACTGTGATGGGTACACTCCTCGTAAATTCAGTACCAGCATCCGTTTTATTTGATACAGGTGCATCGCATTCATTCATGTCAGAAGATTTTGCATACAAGCACGACGTTAAATGTGAGGAGATGAACACTTCGGTACTGGTCAAAACCCCCGTGGGACAGTGTCAAACCTCCTTGGTTGGCATCGATGTCCCCGTGGAAATCGAAGGGCTGGAATTCTATGCCTCTCCCATTATCCTGAAGTCGCCTAACATCGACCTCATTTTGGGTATGGATTGGTTGAAAGCGCATACTGCTTCTATAGTTTGCGCCACTAAAACCGTTCATCTGCTACACCCTTCAGATGAAATAGTTGCTTACCAAGCTCATCTGGTGCAAAATGCCGAGGCAAGGCTCTATGCATTGAATGCATTGAACGCTGCACCACTCGAGGGCATTGAAAACATTCCCGTCGTGCGTGAATTCCTTGACGTCTTCCCTGAAGAACTTCCGGGGATTCCCCCTGCTAGAGCTGTCGAATTCATCATCGACTTGAAACCAGGCACCACTCCTATAGCCAAGCGACCCTACAAAATGCCGCCGCATGAACTCCTTGAGCTTAAGGAGGAAATCGACAAGTCTCTTCGCAAAGGATTCATTCGCCCAAGTTGCTCTCCTTGGGGAGCACCTTCTCTCTTTGTCAAGAAGAAGGATGGGACAAACCGGTTAGTTCAAGACTACCGTCCTATAAACCAAGCCACCATTCAGAATAAATACCCTCTTCCTCGGATCAGTGATCTATATGATCAACTGGCGGGTTCGTCAGTGTTCTCTAAGCTCGACTTGAGGTTGGGTTACCACCAGATCCGTGTTCGCGAAGAGGATATCCCAAAGACCGCCTTCGTGACTCGCTATGGTTCATACGAGTACACCGTCATGTCTTTCGGTTTAACCAATGCTCCAGCCACCTTCTCTCGTCTGATGAACTATATATTCATGGATTACCTCGACAAGTTCGTCATGGTTTATCTGGATGATATCCTGGTATTTTCAAAGAACGAAGAAGAACATGCTGAACATCTTCGACTTGTGCTGGAGAAGCTACGAGAGCATCAACTATATGCCAAGTTCTCCAAATGTGAATTCTGGCTACCGGAAGTAACCTATCTTGGGCATGTCATCTCTAAGGATGGTATTGCCGTCAACCCTGAACGAGTCCAGGCTATTCTTGATTGGACTCCTCCCAAGAACGTTAAGCAAGTCAGAAGTTTTCTCGGTCTCGCCAGCTATTGCCGTCGATTTGTCGAGAACTTCTCTAAGATCGCCAGGCCTCTGACTAACCTGTTGCATAAGGGTGTCAAGTTCCAATGGACAGACAAATGTCAGGAAAGTTTCCAGGCACTCAAAGACAAGTTGACTTCTGCTCCAGTTCTAGCTCCACCTGATACTAAGAAGGACTTTGTCATTTACTGCGACGCTTCCCGTCAAGGATTAGGCTGTGTCCTAATGCAGGACCGCAAAGTGATTGCTTATGCCTCTCGGCAATTGCGCCCTCACGATGAGAACTACCCAGTTCACGACCTCGAACTTGCTGCTTTCATTCATGCGCTGAAGCAATGGCGACATTACCTTCTCGGTAATCGTTGCGAGATCTTCACTGACCACCAAAGTCTGAAGTATCTGTTTACTCAGCCAGATCTGAACCTCCGTCAGCAGAGATGGATGGAGCTTGTTGCAGACTTTGACTTGGGTATTTCCTATACGCCAGGCAAGGCTAATGTAATGGCTGATGTCTTGAGCCGCAAGTCTTACCGCAACCACCTCCAGGTTCACAAAGTTCAGCCCTCGCTTGTTGAAGAATTCAGGAAGCTGAACCTCCATATTGTTCCTCCGGGTGCACTCGCTCCCCCTCCTAAGGAGTTTGGCAAGGTGAACCTCCACGTTGTTACCCAGGGTTCCCTCAATACCCTAGTTGCTAAACCAGATCTCGAGGACAGCATCAAAAGGCTACAGAAGTATGACTCTGAAGCCCACAAGATTAAGCGCTACCTCGCAGAAGGAAAGCCCTCATTCTTCACCATTGCTGAAGATGGCACCTTATACTTCAAGGGCCGCCTAGTGGTGCCATGTGCAGAGAAAAACCTGGATATGACACAGGAAGTTATGAAAGAAGCTCATGATACGCCTCTATGTATCCATCCTGGTAGTACAAAGATGTACTAAGACATCCGTCAGAGATTCTGGTGGTCTAATATGAAGCAAGACATTGCTCGTTATGTTGCTGAGTGTGACGTTTGCCGTCGTATCAAAGCAGAACATCAAAGGCCTGCTGGAACTCTGCAACCTATCTCTATTCCTGAATGGAAATGGGACCATGTTGAGATGGACTTCGTCACTGGATTTCCCAAGTCACAGAAAGGTAATGATGCTATTCTTGTCGTCATTGACCGGCTTTCCAAAGTTGCACATTTTCTGGCGGTCAAGGAAACGATCACTGCTAGTCAACTGGCAACGCTCTATATGTCCAGGATTGTTTCACTCCATGGTATTCCATTGGTTATCAGTTCAGACCGTGGCAGCTTATTCACTTCAAGATTCTGGGCAAGTTTCCAAGAAGCTATGGGAACTCATCTGTCATTCAGTACTGCGTTTCATCCTCAATCGCAAGGACAAGTTGAACGCGTCAACCAAGTTCTCGAAGACATGCTTCGAGCTTGCGTTATTTCCTTCGGCAAGAAATGGGAGGAATCTCTCCCGTATGCTGAGTTCTCTTATAATAATAGCTATCAAGCTAGTCTGAAGATGGCCCCCTTCGAAGTGTTATATGGACGAAAGTGCCGAACCCCTCCGAACTGGTCAGAAACTGGGGAACGTCCACTCTTCGGTCCGGATATTATCCAAGATGCCGAAGAACAAGTCCGCATTATTCGCGAGAATCTCAAGACTGCTCAGTCACGTCAGAAGAGTCAGTATGACCTTCATCATAAAGACATGGTCTATCAACCTGGCGAAAAGGCTTATCTTCGAGTCACACCTATGAAGGGTGCTCACCGCTTCGGGATCAAGGGCAAACTAGCTCCTCGCTATATTGGCCCATTCACTATTCTCGAAAGGCGTGGAAAAGTGGCATACCAACTGGAGCTACCGCCGAACCTTTCTCAGGTTCACGTGTTCCATGTGTCACAGCTCCGCCGTTGCTTCAAGGACCCAATCCGAGCTGTGGATCATGAAGTGCTCGAATTGCAGCAAGACCTCTCCTATAAGGAGCATCCGGTCCGCATTCTCGACCAAGCTGAACGCCGCACACGTCAGAAGGCGATCAAGTTTCTCAAAGTCCAGTGGTCGCACCATTCTGAAGATGAGGCCACTTGGGAACGAGAGGATCGTCTGCGCGAAGAATACCCCGCACTGTTTCCTTCTACCTCCTAAATCTCGGGACGAGATTTCTTGTAGTGGAGGAGATTTGTAACACCCCGAGGATCATGCTACAGTAACTCTCTGTGATTAAGCTAATCATGTTGCTAAACAGGGCTTGATCACATTGGAATCACATTTCTTTTCAAACTCCTAATTCAAACTTCAATTAAATTTAAAGTGGAAAATAAAAGTTTTCAAAATTTTAAACAAAAATGTTCGG
>NC_057802.1:143819611-143837614 GCF_018294505.1 Triticum aestivum
TTAATTAACTAAACTAATTAAGTTAATTAATCCTGTTTAAATTAAATAAACAGTAATTATTTAGCTAAACACTAATTAACCTAAACAGAGAATGACAGGTGGGTCCCACTGGACCCACATGTCAGTTTGACTTAGTCAACCCCTGTTGACTGCTGATGTCAGCATGACATCATGCTGATGTCATAAATCCAAATTTCGAATTAAATTAAATAATTAATTAAATTCCAGAAATTAATAAAATCTTTAGAAAATCATATCTTTTAATCCGTAACTCGGATTAAAATATTTTCAACATGAAAGTTGCTCAGAACGACGAGACGAATCCGAATACGCAGTCCGTTCGTCCACCACACCTCCCTAACCTATCGAACTCGCAACTTTCCCCCTCCGGTCCATCTGTCCGAAAACGCGAAACATCGGGAACACTTTCCCGGATGTTCCCCCCCTTCGCCGGTACCATCTACTGTCGCGTTAGGACACACCTCGCACTGTTCATTGTCATGTCACGCATCGTCATGCTTATGTTTGCATTGTATTTACTGTTTCTTCCCCCCTCTTCTCTCCGGTAGACTACGAGACCGACACTGCTGCTGCCCAGTTCGACTACGGAGTTGACGACCCCTCCTACTTGCCAGAGCAACCAGGCAAGCCCCCCCCCCTTGATCACCAGATATCGCCTATTCTTCTCTATACTGCTTGCATTAGAGTAGTGTAGCATGTTACTGCTTTTCGATATCCTATCCTGATGCATAGCCTATCCTAGCTACTACTGTTGATACCTTTACCTGCAATCCTACATGCTTAGTATAGGATGCTAGATTTCCATCAGTGGCCCTACATTCTTGTCCGTCTGCTGTGCTATACTATCGGGCCGTGATCACCTGGGCGGTGATCACGGGTATATACTTATATACTATATACATGACACATGTGATGACTAAAGTCGGGTCGGCTCATAGGAGTACCCGCAAGTGGATCTTTGTGGCGGAGCGACAGGGCAGGTTGAGACCGCCTAGGTGAGAGGTGGGCCTAGCCCTGGTCGGCGTTCGCGGATACTTAACACGGTTAACGAGATCTTGGTATTTGATCTGAGTCTGGCCATTTGGTCTACACGCACTAACCATCTACGTGGGAGTAGTTATGGGTATCCCGGCGTCGTGGTATCAGCCGAAGCCTTCTTGACGTCAGCGACTGAGTGGCGCGCGCCGGATTGGACTGGAACGCCACTAGGCTAGGTCTGCTTCCGGCCGCGTACGCAACGTGCAGGTGTGCATAGGGCGATGGGCCCAGACCCCTGCGCGCATAGGATTAGACCGGCGTGCTGACCTCTCTGTTGTGCTTAGGTGGGGCTGCGACGCGTTGATCTTACGAGGCCGGGCATGACCCAGAAAAGTGTGTCCGGCCAAATGGGATCGAGCGTGTTGGGTTATGTGGTGCACCCCTGCAGGGAAGTTTATCTATTCGAATAGCCGTGTCCCTCGGTAAAAGGACGACCCGGAGTTGTACCTTGACCTTATGACAACTAGAACTGGATACTGAATAAAATACACCCTTCCAAGTGCCAGATACAACCCGGTGATCGCTCTCTAACAGGGCGACGAGGAGGGGATCGCCGGGTAGGATTATGCTATGCGATGCTACTTGGAGGACTTCAATCTACTCTCTTCTATATGCTGCAAGATGGAGATGGCCAGAATCATAGTCTTCGACAGGACTAGCTATCCCCCTTTTATTCTAGCATTCTGCAGTTCAGTCCACTGATATGCCCCTTTACACATATACCCATGCATATGTAGTGTAGCTCCTTGCTTGCGAGTACTTTGGATGAGTACTCACGGTTGCTTCTCTCCCTCTTTTCCCCCTTTCCTTTCTATCTGGTTGTCGCAACCAGATGTTGGAGTCCAGGAGCCAGATGCCACCGTCGACGACGACACCTACGACGCTGGAGGTGCCTACTACTATGTGCAGGCCGCTGACGACGACCAGGAGTAGTTAGGAGGATCCCAGGCAGGAGGCCTGCGCCTCGTTCGATCTGTATCCCAGTTTGTGCTAGCCTTCTTAAGGCAAACTTGTTTAACTTATGTCTGTACTCAGATATTGTTGCTTCCGTTGACTCATCTATGATCGAGCACTTGTATTCGAGCCCTCGAGGCCCCTGGCTTGTATTATGATGCTTGTATGACTTATTTATGTTTTAGAGTTGTGTTGTGATATCTTCCCGTGAGTCCCTGATCTTGGTCGTACACATTTGCGTGCATGGTTAGTGTACGGTCAAATCAGGGGCGTCACAGATGATGAGCATGATTGCAATGTTGTTAGTACGAATTCTTTGAATATCCATGATGCTAATGATATGCAAAGTCACAAGCTTGGGGATGCTATGTTTGATGAAGATGATATTTTTTGTCCCCCAAGTTTTGATGAGCAAATTTATTATGATGAAAGCATGCCTCCTATTTATGATGATTGTTGTGATGACTTGTATGCTATAAAGAATAATGATAACCATGAAACTTGCCATCTTGATTTTAATTTTCAATTGGATTATACCTCACATGATACTTATTTTGTTGAGTTTGCTCCCACTACTATTCATGATAAGAAATTTGCTTATGTGGAGAGTAATAAAATTTATATGCTTGGAGATCAGGAAAATAATGCTTTATGTGATGGTTATATTGTTGAATTCATTCATGATGCTACTGAAAATTATTATGAGGGAGGAACATAAGCTTGTAGGAATTGCAATAATATCAAGTTTCCTCTCTTTGTGTTGAAAGTCTTGAAGCTATGCTTGTTTTGCTTTCCTATGCTAGTTGATTCTTGCCATAAGTTGTTTGCTCAAAAAATCCATATGCATAGGAAGTGGGTTAGGCTTAAATGTGTTAGTCATATTCTTCATGATGCTCTCTTTATGTTTCAATTCTTATCTTTTATGTGAGCATCATTGAAATCGTCATGCCTAGCTAAAAAGGCAATAAAGAAAATCGCTTGTTGGGAGACAACCCAATATTTACCTTTACTGTTTTTGTGTGTTCACATGATTAAGCTACTGTATTAATCATGTTTTATAGCTTTTGTTTCAATAAAGTGCCAAGTAAGACCTTTAGGATAGCTTACGGTGATAGTTGTGTTGATCCTGCTGAAAATCAGAAACTTTTGCGCCCAGTAAATTAGTTTTGATAATTCGAAGAAACATGCTTTTGATCTGATTCTTTTTGCTCTTAATTGGTACACAAATTTCTCAGGTTTTCATAATTTGGTAGGATTATTGGTGTTACGGAATTATTCAAGAGTTATAGATTACTACAGACTATTCTGTTTTTGACAGATTCTGTTTTCTATGTGTTGTTTGCTTATTTTGATGAATCTATGAGTAGTATCGGGGGGTATGAACCATAGAGAAGTTTTAATACAGTAGGTATTACACAAATATAAAAAAGGAATGAGTTCACAACAGTACCAAAAGTGGTGACTTATTTTCTTATACTAACGGAGCTTACGAGTTTTCTGTTGAGTTTTGTGTTGTGAAGTTTTCAAGTTTTGGGTAAAGATTCGATGGACTATGGAATAAGGAGTGGCAAAGCCTAAGCTTGGGGATTCCCAAGGCACCCCAAGGTAATATTCAAGGACAACCAAGAGCCTAAGCTTGGGGATGCCCCGGATGGCATCCCCTCTTTCGTCTTCGTTCATCGGTAACTTTACTTGGAGCTATATTTTTATTCACCACATGATATGTGTTTTGCTTGGAGCGTCATTTTATTTTATTTTGTTTTGCTTGATGTTTGAATAAAATACCAAGATCTGAAATTCTTAAATGTTAGAGAGTCTTCACATAGTTGCATAATTATTCGACTACTCATTGATCTTCACTTATATCTTTTGGAGTAGTTTGTTGTTTCCTCTAGTGCTTCACTTATATCTTTTAGAGCACGACGGTGGTTTTATTTTGAATAAATAGATGAACTCTCATGCTTCACTTATATTATTTTGAGAGTCTTTTTAGAACAGCATGGCAATTTGCTTTGGTTATGAATTTAGTCCTAATATGATAGGCATCCAAGAGGGATATAATAAAAACTTTCATATAAAGTGCATTGAATACTATGAAAAGTTTGATTCCTTATGATTGTTTTGAGATATGAAGATGATGATATTAGAATCATGCTAGTGGAGTGATTGTGAATTTTAGAAATACTTGTGTTGAGGTTTGTGACTCCCGTAGCGTGCACGTATGGTGAACCGTTATGTAACGAAGTTGGAGCATGAGATATTTTTTGATTGTCTTCCTTATGAGTGGCGGTCGGGGACGAGTGATGGTCTTTTCCTACCTATCTACCCCCCATGAGCATGCATGTAGTACTTTGTTTCGATGACTAATAGATTGTTGCAATAAGTATGTGAGTTATTTATGACTAATGTGGAGTCCATGGATTATACGCACTCTCACCCTTCCACCATTGCTAGCCTCTCTTGTACCGCGCAACTTTCGTCGGTACCATACACCCACCATATACCTTCCTAAAAACAGCCACCATACCTACCTATTATGGCATTTCCATAGCCATTCCGAGATATATTGCCATGCAACTTTCCACCATTCCGTTTATTATGACACGCTCCATCATTGTCGTATTACCTTGCATGATCATGTAGTTGACATCATATTTGTGGCAAAGCCACCATTCATAATTTTTCATACATGTCACTCTTGAATCATTGCACATCCCGGTATACCGCCGGAGGCACTCATATAGAGTCATATTTTGTTCTAAGTATCGAGTTGTAATCTTTGAGTTGTAAAGAAATAGAAGTGTGATGATCATCATTATTAGAGCATTGTCCTGTGTGAGAAAAAAATAAGAGAGGCCAAAGAAGCCAATGAAAAATATGAGAGGCCAAAGAAGCCAAACAAAAAAAAGAGAGAAGGGACAATGCTACTATCCTTTTTTCCACACTTGTGCTTCAAAGTAGCACCATGATCTTCATGATAGAGAGTCTCTTATTTTGTCACTTTCATATACTAGTGGGAATTTTTGTTATAGAACTTGGCTTGTAAATTCTAACGATGGGCTTCCTCAAATGCCCTAGGTCTTCATGAGCAAGCAAGTTGGATGCACACCCACTTAGTTTCTTTTGTTGAGCTTTCATACATTTATAGCTCTAGTGCATCCGTTGCATGGCAATCCCTACTCACTCACATTGATATCTATTGATGGGCATCTCCATAGCCCGTTGATACGCCTAGTTGATGTGAGACTATCTTCTCCTTTTTGTCTTCTCCACAACCACCATTCTATTCCACCTATACTGCTATGTCCATGGCTCACGCTCATGTATTGCGTGAAAGTTGAAATAGTTTAAGAATACTAAAGTATGAAACAATTGCTTGGCTTGTCATAGGGGTTATGCATGATTTGAATATTTTGTGTGATGAAGATGGAGCATAGCCAGACTATATGAATTTGTAGGGATAGCTTTCCTTGGCCATGTTATTTTGAGACGACATGATTACTTTGTTAGTATGCTTGAAGTATTATTATTTTTATGTCAATATTAAACTTTCGTCTTGAATCTTATGGATCTGAATATTCTTGCCACAATAAATAATATTACATTGATAAATATGTTAGGTAGCATTCCACATCAAAAATTCTGCTTTTATCATTCACCTACTCGAGGACGAGCATGAATTAAGCTTGGGGATGCTTGATACGTCTCCGACGTATCTATAATTTTTGATTGTTCCATGCTATTATATTATCCATCTTGGATGTTTTATATGCATTTATATGTTGTTTTATATGATTTTTGGGACTAACCTACTAACCTAGAGCCCAGTGCCAGTTTCTGTTTTTTCCTTGTTTTTGAGTTTTACAGAAAAGGAATACCAAACGGAGTCCAATTGACGTGCCAATTTTTGGTGATTTTTTATGGACCAATAGAAGCCTCCAGAGTAAAAGAGTTGGGCCAGAAGAGTCCCAAGCAATCCACGAGGGTGGAGGGCGTGCCCCCTATCTCGTGGATGACTCGGAGACCCCCCTGACGTGAGACCGATGCCAAAAATTCCTATAAATACAGAAACCCCCAGAAAGAAACCTAGATCGGGAGTTCCGCCGCCGCAAGCCTCTGTAGCCACCGAAAACAAATCGGGACCCTGTTCCGGCACCCTGCCGGAGGGGGGATCCATCACCGGTGGCCATCTTCATCATCCCGACGCTCTCCATGACGAGGAGGGATTAGTTCACCCTCGGGGCTGAGGGTATGTACCAGTAGCTATGTGTTTGATCTCTCTCTCTCTCTCTCGTGTTCTTGATTCGGCACGATCTTGATGTATTGCGAGCTTTGCTATTATAGTTGGATCTTATGATGTTTCTCCCCCTCTACTCTCTTGTAATGGATTGAGTTTTACCTTTGAAGTTATCTTATCGGATTGAGTCTTTAAGGATTTGAGAACACTTGATGTATGTCTTGCATGTGCTTATCTGTGGTGACAACGGGATATTCACGTGATCTACTTGATGTATGTTTTTGTGATCAACCTGCGGGTTCAGTGACCTTGTGAACTTATGCATAGGGGTTGGCACACGTTTTCGTCTTGACTCTCCGGTAGAAACTTTGGGGCACTCTTTGAAGTTCTTTGTGTTGGTTGAATAGATGAATCTGAGATTGTGTGATGCATATCGTATAATCATACCCACGGATACTTGAGGTGACATTAGGGTTTTGGTTGATCTGTGTCTTAAGGTGTTATTTTAGTACGAACTCTAGGATAGATCGAATGGAAAGAATAGCTTTGTGTTATTTTACTATGGACTCTTGAATATATCGATCAGAAAGGATAACTTTGAGGTGATTTCGTACCCTACAATAATCTCTTCGTTTGTTCTCCTCTATTAGTGACTTTGGAGTGACTCTTTGTTGCATGTTGAGGGATAGTTATATGATCCAGTCATGTTATTATTGTTGAGAGAACTTGCACTAGTGAAAGTATGAACCCTAGGCCTTGTTTCGAAGCATTGCAATACCGTTTGTGCTTACTTTTATCATTGCAAGAGACTCTTTGTTATTTGGTTGCAGGGTTGCTTGAGAGAGACCATCTTCATCCTACACCTCCCATGGATTGATAAACCTTAGGTCATCCACTTGAGGGAAATTTTCTACTATCCTACAAACCTCTGCACTTGGAGGCCCAACAACGTCTACAAGAAGAAGGTTGTGTAGTAGACATCATACTGCACTCGAGTACCTTTGTCTTCAGGCGATCAATGGGTTGAGTACCTTCCACATCACCTCCATGACTCTCCGGACTATTTATGTGTGTTGCTAGTGCGGCAGCAAGACATCACAAGATGTGTACCACGGTATGGTCATCCAGGACAGACCTGCACTTGAGAGATTACTTGTAGTTGATCAAGAAGGTCCAACAAGAATCAATGTCATTTCTACACCGAAATTTACAGTGGTGGGCTACTCGTCTGACAAATACTCCGAACTTGTTATTGGATCCACACTCATTCAACTCCTTCTACAAATAAACATTATTTCTAATTTTGAAGATGTTTGTTCGTCTGTCATTCACAAAATGATTCCGACAAGCTTGACCCCGAAACTACGCACAGTGAAGGTCTTGGCACTAGAATCTATCGGGCCCGACCTGGAGCAAGTTGTCAGTTTCCTGAGATGCTTTCCGTGCCTGGAGAAGCTATATATCGAGGTGATGTTCCTTTCCAGTTAAATGTTAACCATAAGGGAGTTCAATTTGTGACACCTTTTTCCAAGTTTACAATGACAATGTACTACGATTTCTGAAGATTCTTTTGGAGGATTTCAGTACATACATGTCCCCCCCATATTGGTTGCTTGATCCATATGGTTACAATCAATAAGCATTTCTCCTTTGGATTCATCTGTACTAGTTTTCTTAGAGAACTTTTCATCCACTACAACCTCTTGCGAAGAAGGCTACATTTTTCTAGAATGTAATCAAATGCCCATGTTAATCATGTCAGATCGAAGATGGCATGTTAGTGCATTTTACAAATCCTGCAAACCAAATAGCTAGGCCTGTGGTAATGTTCAAAACTGCATGTAGGCACTAACATGTTTTCTTCTTTTGCAGATAAGATTAGGCCCAGTGGTGGATAATATGATACAATATAACAATCACGTCGAATGCCTAGATCTGCATCTCTCAGAAATTACTTTGAACTCCTACCGAGGGACCTTACTGGAGATTATATTCGCCAGGTTCTTTGTTCCCAGAGCAAGGGTGCTGAAGGAAATGAGGTTTGCCTTACATTTATTTCGCAAAAATGAATGGTTTGTTGATCAGCGCCGGCGCCTGCGGCAGAATGGAGTAGGCTCCAAAAATGCTGAATTTCATTTGGAACTTCACATGACAGAGTAATCGGAAGTCATCGTGTCAACCCCATACATGACTTCTCAGTGGCTGACCCCTTTGCAAAAACTGTGAGGTTTCGAAGCCAGACTTAGAAGCGGTGATATTAGTTTGAACCTCTTTGATATCCATGTTCAGCGGATCAGCGCGAGCATTTGCAGCTGATGAGCTGAATTTCATTTCTAATATCAGTTTGAACCTTGTAATCTTCGACTTTGAGCCATATAACTCTGGAATTTGAACCTTGTAACATTTCGAGCTTTTGTGGTACAATCGTTGAAATGGCATCGTATGAGACTCTTATATTGCTAGCACTATTTTGACCTTAATATGCAATGGTCTTAGATTTTATTAACCATTCTCGAATCAGTTTACCTTGTCAATCTCACAGCACACGATCTGTATAGCTAACTCGTCTTCGATCTTTGACATTATTGCACACAGTTGGTTTCTTCCACCGTGTGCAGTGTAGAGCGCAGAATTAATTATCGTCCTCGAGTGTCCATCATCACCCTTCTGTGTAACTTTGACCTCATCACCCAAGGGTAAACTTATGACCGAAGTCATTCCACACACCTTTTTTTACAAAGCTTTTTGCCAATAAACGCCCATGATTTGTCCCTCTTCTAGCTGATGCGTGGCCAAACTAGCCAGGCGAGAAGGTTGCGCGGTAAACAGCGCGGTAGCGCGGGAACAGGCTTACCGACGATACATTTGGCGCCTCTTCGAGCCCACGCGTGCGGTGCGGTGTTGTCAAGCATGCAGTGGAATCCTCCGCTCTAAACGCTGTGACAAGACGTGACGGTTACAGGCCGGCCGGCCCCCATTTATTACAGCGGCCATTTAACCTACCCTTGTGTATCTTCAACCTTTCGATCGCGCCCCACCATTGCAAGAAGCACACCCACCACGAGAAATTCTTAGAGGGTATCCTGCGCGGCTCCAATGGCGCTCCGAGCGGCTGCCGATGACGAGCAGCAGTTCACCATGCGTGCCGTGGTGGACACCCATAGAAGGTTCATGGACCTCTCGGTGGTGTACACCAACGACCCGGTCTGGGTGGAGCACTCCATCCACATCATGGAGTTGTTGCTTGCCACAGAGAAGTACAAGGTGGTCGGGTTCGACCTCGAGTACACCCGCGCTCGTGCAGAGTCTCGTCCCAAGGTCGCCGTCGCCTAGATGTGCGTGCGTCACCACATCCTCGTCTACCACTACTGACTGGCCACAAGGCCTTGCGACCGTTTCGCCAGGTTTGTCAACAGCCCGCACTACATGTTCGCTACGGTGGACATCACCAATGATGTAAAGGCGTTCGAGAATTCGGGCATCGCCTGCCAGAATCTTGTCGACATCCAAGGCCAATACAAGATCTGGGGCAGCAAGGAGCATGAGAAGGACTCACCGGTTCACCTCGCCGAGGCCATCATCGACCCCTACTACAGAGACATGAAGGATTCATGCAGCAAGGACAAGCGTGCCTGACACTCGGCCTGGATGTAGAAACTCGACAAAGCTCACGTCATGTACGCGGCCAAGGAGGCGTACACGAGCTACGACATGTACAGGTGGATCGTTGACATGAGGAAGTGCCTCCTTCCCCAAAACGGCCAGGGATCCAGCCGGAAGCAGAGCAATGGCAAGCGTCATCGCAACAATAAGTAGATGATTAGATCCTCGTTTCTCCTACTTTAGTATGCATGTAATTGCTTTCTTTGTTGTGTGGAAATGTTATGTGTGTAGTCACTTGTGTAATTGTATGCTTAATTGGGTTATGCAATGCTGTCTTTTTAAGTATATATGTTGATGCTCTGTAGATAGAGCGTAGATGTTGTGCGGACAAACAAAATCACATCGCACACGGAGTAAACAATGGAACCCGTCGGTGATGTTTTCACCAATCACTCACAATTGTATACCAGCAATCGTTTGCCCACAACACACACGGCTTGTTAGCAGTAATCGTCTGTGTTGTTATTGGTCTTCGCACACGTTTCCGATTACAGACATGTTTGCCTCGTATCACACACATCTTGTTCATTTGAACCGTTTCTGTTCTCATGTCTCAACGCAAATAGTTCATCCGAGTGAACCGCATGCCGTATATCGCAGACACCTTTGATCTGGCTGAACATTTCTTTTGTGTTGCCTAATAACAAACAGTTCATCCGAGTGAACTGTATGCTGTACATCGCACACACCTTCATCTGGCTGCCCGTTTCTTTTGTTCCTCCACATCGCAAACGGTTAATTGAGCTGAACCATATGCCCTACATCGCACACGCAACTAAAATCTGAATCGTGTTTGATGCATCCTCCATCGCAAACGTTTTGCACCTTTTTTGACGGGTTTTTTACACCACCGTTTGCGGTTATGGCATCGCACACAGTTTCTTCAAAGGGTCTCTGATCGTAGTGTCGCATTAGCAGCATCCTGTAGTCGTGTGAGTTAGAGAGATGGAGAATTTTGGTGTGCATCTGAGCTAGAGAGAGGGGGGTATATACATATCTAGAGCTGTAGAGAATATGCAAGGGTGTGTGTCTTAAAAGAAGGATCCAGATAGCTAGATGGGTGTTTGTGCGTGTCTGTGTGTGTTTGTGCATGCGTTTGTGTGTGAGAGGGAGTATGTGTATGTGGAGTTGAGAGACCACTAATGATGTAAACCTAGTATAAGGGAAGGCGGAATGGTGTGACATGTGTGTCAAAGAGAGACAAAGGCATGTGTAGTAGCGGGATAGCATGGGTGCGGGCGGGGAGCAGACTATTTGGAAGAGACATCGAGTGTGTGTGGGAGAGGGGTTTGAGAGAGAGAGAGAGCTAGCGACGGAGAGAGAGAGGAAAAGAGGGGGGAGAGGGGTCGTTTGTGTCCATAAGTGGCGTATAGATAGGGAGACAATGTTGATGTTGTTCGAAATTGGCCTATGTACGGAGATGCAAGGGAAGCGAGTCATCGTGTGTGTGATAGGGACTTCATGAGAGATCTAGAATAGATGGTGTAGAGAAAAACGTGCGAGATTGAGAACGATGATACATTAGTGAGATATGGAAAGAGTCACGACATATATGTATACAGGGAAGGAGCTGGGGCAGGTCCGCATGTGGGAGAGATAGAAAGAGGAGAGTGGTGCACAAGGAGACAAAGTGTGCTTGTTTGCAGTGGGGGTGGTGTGTGAGGTGAGTTTGCAAGAACCACATAACTAGGGAGATAGACATTTGGGGGCGACGTTTTGTGTGTATGAGAAAGATACACTCTACATAGTGCGTGTGCTTGGGAAAGAGAGATGCCAGGTGTCGTGGAATTGTCACGGCAGATGTCCTTGGTGTGAGGACTTAGTCGCGAGGCCAACGCATCTATGTGGTAGCTTGAGAGGGGTTGGGCGGAATCGGGAGACGCAACATAAGACAAGGATTTAGACAGCTTCGGGCCCCGGGAAACATCATCCGGTAATAACCCTACATGCTGTTTGTGGCTAGGTCTCATTATGATCATGAGGGAGACGCCGCATAAGCCAGCTCCCCTTTGTTGTATCTAGCCTTAATGATTGTTTCTTCCCCCCTCTCTCTTTGGGGAGCCCTGCCCCTCCTTATATAAGTAGAAGGGGCGGGTTACATGACTAATCCTAGTAGGATTAGGATTACTCTATTACAAGTGGAGTCCTAGTCTTGCTTCCTTTGTAGGAGAATATTCCTTATGCCTTTTCTCTTAAGCCAGCCCACCGTAGTATGAGCCGGCCTTCTGGGCCTTGGGCCTTGTCTTCTATCTGACCCGCCGTTAGGGCCATCCGTGAGTCGCCAGGCCAGTGAGCCGCCAGACTCGTGAGTTACCAATCCTCTGGCGGGTTTATCAATGAAATGCCAAGTCCGACCGGGTTATACTTCCGGCCGGGTCATACCGTGGGGTATATCCCCAACATTAGCCCCCAGTTTCATTTGGATTTATCCATGTTAAACTGATCCTGCAACATAAACACAAGAACAAATTTGACAGGTTGTGCTCCGGGTTAAATATTATTGTAAGCCGGCACCTGATCATCCTTAAGTCCTTATCATTTCCTCCTGGATGCATACTCAAGATATTTATAGCAAATCTCCTTTAACAGATATGTCCAAACCGTGCCAATGCAAAAAATCCAGGCACTTCTTCTAAAAAATCCGGATCAATAAGCCAGCTTCATAACCAATTTGCTAACATTGGCTCTTGTAGAGAAATATTATAAGAAATAATCCATTTGAGTCGGCTTTCAATGCTCTGACTTGACAAAAAATATTGGTCTTGAAATATTCAACTGATATTCAGCCGGCTTAAAGATGTAAATCTTGCCGACCTATGATTGCCAAATTTGCCGGGTTATAAATAAATGATGCCGGGTCATGTAATTGTTGCTGATGCCGGGTTAATCTTATGATGACGCCGGGTCATAAACTTTGCAGATTTCTCTGATAATAATATAATACCTGATTTGCTCAAAACTGAGAATTTGAAGTTATTCCTCCCTTATATGCATATCACCTATAGCCCCCAACTGCTGGGTTGTCGTTCTTGCAGCAACCTGGGACTTATAATTGCCTTATGTTCATAAAAACTTCAACCAGTATAGCCCCCAAGGGCTGGGTCATTATGCAATAATGAGCAGGAACTTTGTAAATATGACCATGTAAACTTGAGCAGCAACGTGTAGCCCCCAAGGGCCGGCTCAGTAAGATAATACTGAGCTGGGACTTTATATATACTTCTTTGAAAAGAACATCATATGATGTAACCCCATCATGGGGCTTGAACCCATGTCCATAAGGTTAAGAGCTTTGTGCTTTACCAACTAAGCAGTGGATCCTTCAATATAATAGATTATGACTTGTGTACCTTGAATTATTGACAGGAGCAATTGGTAGCCCCCAAGGGCCGGCTCATTATAATGTGATGAGTCGGGTCTTCAATAAGTTGATCAATAAAATGACTTTACATTAGCCCCCAAGTGCCATGGTGCATGCTGGCAGTGACATGGAACTTACCTATTTGATATAACCTTAACTTGAATAATATAGCCCCCAAGTGCCGGGTCGTAAGCCTGCAGCGACTCGGGACTATTCCCTCCATTGTGCTGAAGCGACTTTAAAGACCTCCATCATAATATTGATAATCATAATAAAAATCCAGCCATGTTGGCTATTCAAGATTTGAATAACATAATCTTATCGGTTGACAAGTAGATCCGAAGTTCAAATTCTCGGCGGCTCTTGGCCGATGGCGACTTAATGCGCATTCATTGTAAGCCGGAATTTCATAACCCGGTGGCTTATAGCCTTTGAGAAAATCAAGAATTGATAACCCTTTTGAGACACCAATTTCAATCTTTGATGATGGGGTTGAACTTAATCATTTATGTAAGTCATAGCCATGTAAATCCTGCACAGAGCTTAAACAACATATGCCCTGGCGACTTAACGTCAAAAGCCAGGGCGGGTAACCATCCAAATATAGTTTTATCCTGCACACAAGTAGATCACAAGAACCCTGTGATATTGAATTTTCACTGCCGGTTTATGTGACCTGTGCAGTAAGGGTGATAACCCAATCTTTAGAAATCAAGACTTCCAAATGTTTATGATTGTCATATGATGGCGACTTGTCATCCAAAGTCAAGCCGGGTTAATCGAAGCCACATATATGCTTCAGATATGAAAAAAAGGGTCTCAAGACAAAATCAAAGATCGCTTTCAAAAAACTTAAGCCAAATAGAAAGAAAAATTGGGGCTTCTGATTCGAATACGATTAGTAAACCGCTCCAAAGGGGTTAAGCTAGGATTCGAATACGATCATGTAGCCCCCAGTGGCTTTGGCATTGCGCCGATCAAGAGGGTACCGACAACTATGTTCTCTTTGGTTCGAATACGACCTATGTTTGAACAGGAAGCCCCCTAATGATCTTGAGAGTTTTTTAACGACTCTGATTCGAATACGATCCAAGTCGATTCCCAAAAGGGGTTGAGCTATGATTCGAATACGATCAAGAAGCCCCCTAGTGAGCTCGGCAGTGTGCCGATCAAGAGGGTACCGACAACTATGTTCTCTTTGGTTCGAATACGACCTATATTTGAACAGGAAGCCCCCTAGTGATCATGAGAATATTTAACGACTCTGATTCAAATACGATCAGGGTCATACCAAAAAGGGTTAAGCTAAATTCGAATACGATCAGCTCCCAATGGTCATTAAAGCAGGGTACCTATGTTTGAGTTATGCTTTGTAACAGACTCTCTTTGGTCCCTTTAATTTTTCCTGAGAACTCGAACTTTGCGAGAGATAAATTCTTTTTGGACCGGAAATTCTTAAACCGGATATTGAGAGTTTCAAAGCGTGGTGATAGACAAATTTACCTTGAACCGGATTTTGAACCGGATTTGAGAGCTTCAAAGCTTTGTGGCAGATAAATTTCATTTGAACCAGATTTTAAACCGGATATTAAGAGCTTCAGTGCTTTGTGGGAGATGTCAAGTCTCTTGATCCGGATCTAAACCGGAATCCTTCTTTTTAAGCCGGAAATTTTCTGACGGCCTTTAAATTTTTTCCTCCAATGACCCGGAGTTCTTGAATGCATTGAAACCGACCAATGCTGCCGAGTCATATCATTGTAGCCCCCGAGTCTCAAGACGACTCGAGGAGTTGGCTTTGAGATTCTCCATATTGACCATAGATAAGGTGTATATCATTGGTGTTGATAGCGCGATGTGAATCCACAAAAGGTTGAGGTGACTGCGGCGGGTTATAAATGATCCTGTATGAGCTATGTCAGCAACTCACCCAATGGTCCCTTCCAACTGGTTGTTTGAAGTTAACCAAACTGTAGTGGCGGTGACTTGTGCGCCTGCCCATTTGAACCATCCAGTGCAGACGGCGGCTGATAATACATGATAATTTGCCTCCAATTTTGTTGGAAGAAAAATCGGACTTCCCAAGCAGTGACTTGCTCATACTCAATAATCAGCTCACGTAGACGGGTGCGGCCCGGTATGTTGATATAAACCAGGCCGCGAGAGACAGATGGTAAAAACAACTATAGCATCAGAGGTGGTACAGACAGATGAGTTGGTCACGACGTTGTAAACCGGTGTGGTCGGGTGAGTCAATCGCCGGCGTGGTAAGCCGCGCGGATGGGCAAGTCAACCACGTCGTGTTGATGTAGTGAACAATTTTCCTACATCAAAAACATCGCAAACCAGAGTAATTGCTCTTTTTTAAAGAAAACAATATATAATATATAAAAATTTACTACATTGATTTCACCTAATATGTCAGGCCAGAAATTATCCACGCGGAGTTGATGATCATCACGGTGAAGCTGAAATCAATCATGGCCGAGTCGGCCGCGGGAGCAGACAGATGAGCCGGCCGCGGCGTTGTAATCCGGTGCGGTCGGGCAAGTTCTCCTCCGCGTTGTAAACCGGCGCGGACGCATGAACCGGCGGCGAGGGCGGACGGGCGAGTCATCTGTGGCGTTGTAAGGTGGTGCGGATGGGCGAGTCGGTTGGCGCGTTGAGGTAAACCGGACTGCGATACGCGTGTCCGTGAAGCTGCGCGGCCCAACCGAACATGCCTCCACGGTGTAATACCACCCCTTTTTCTTTTAATAGCCGTCCTGCATAAAAATATTACAGGCCAGAGTAATTGCTCTTCTTGATTAAAATATGTACTAAAAGTAGATAGAAACAATAGCACCTGGTCTGTTTTATCAGATGAACACAAACGCTGGCATTGAATAATGCTGGACAGTGTTAGACGCAGTAGCACCCACTTGGCCCCTTTTTTTATTCCATATATCTGATCTGATGCTCCACTAGCACTTTGTAGTTACATGGATCAGTAGTGCTAGCACTGTCTTGGGAACGAGCTATCGCATCTTCACGTGGACCCTTCCTTTGATGTTTTCAAAACTCCACACAACTTTTGCTAATGGATTTTCAGCGTGGATGTAGTAACAGGGCGGCGAGTGGCACGTGCATCCATCGGGTGGCGCTTTGTAACCAAACACTTTAGGCTGCACGTCTCCCGTGTCTCCTGTTGCAGACAGAGTGCGAGCTTTGGCGGGTCAACGGACGCGGCCGACGCGCAGTAGGCAGAGGAAACGTCTGAGGCGGGTCAGTACGGCGGCTTGCGGCAAGGTCTCCTAAGCAGCAATGACGGAGTCCGGGTCTTCGAAGAGTATGACAACTGTGCAAATCACTTAGGCCTTTGTGATGGCACATCAGTCCGATTTTGTATTGTATTAGTAGTACAATCCGTACATAGCCGGCCTGATCTCCTTTTCTTGATCCACTTGAATATCCTCTCAATCGATGCAGCAGCCGTGCGTACATATGATCCATCGGCGGCCGACGCCATTTTTTTTCCCTTTTTTTTCTCGCTGCAACAGCAGCATACGCACATGCGGTCGGTGACGTGCGCGCTTGGGTCTCCGGCCATGCTTTTTGATTCTTCTTTTGTATAATGACGTGTAGTAGTACCAGCAGCTACGGTTTGGAAGTAGTATAATTAGCGGCAACAAAACACGCGGATATCGACGCATTGATCAAACTGGAACGCTGCCTTGGGATTTAATCCAATATATCCTTTCATCTACAGAATAGTATTCGGACCACTGCACCGGGATTTTCTTGACCATCTCAATTGGCAACTTGCGGCGGTCCACGAAAACAATCTGGCTGGCGGATCAGTACGGCGCCTCCGGCGGCCGTTCGCAGCCTTTAGCTCTTGTCTTGTCCCGGTTCTTCTTCATTCGGCTGATCGCAAACTTCTCGAAACCCTAAGAACAGATCCCTCCAAGAACTCAACACCACCGTGCGCGAGCCCCACGGTG
The DNA here is from genome assembly GCF_018294505.1 of Triticum aestivum. Taxonomy (NCBI): domain Eukaryota; kingdom Viridiplantae; phylum Streptophyta; class Magnoliopsida; order Poales; family Poaceae; genus Triticum; species Triticum aestivum. Next base: position 143,836,866 of record NC_057802.1, read on the forward strand.
GGCGCCAACTGTCGTGGAATTGTCACGGCAGATGTCCTTGGTGTGAGGACTTAGACGCGAGGCCAACGCATCTGTGGTAGCTTGAGAGGGGTTGGGCGGAATCGAGAGACGCAACATAAGACAAGGATTTAGACAGCTTCGGGCCCCGGGAAACATCATCCGGTAATAACCCTACATGTTGTTTGTGGCTAGGTCTCATTGTGATCATGAGGGAGACGCCGCATAAGCCGGCTCCCCTTTGTTGTGTCTAGCCTTAATGATTGTTTCTTCCCCCCTCTCTCTTTGGGGAGCCCTGCCCCTCCTTATATAAGTAGAAGGGGCGGGTTACATGACTAAGCCTAGTAGGATTAGGATTGCTCTATTACAAGTGGAGTCCTAGTCTTGCTTCCTTTGTAGGAGAATATTCCTTATGCCTTTTCTCTTAAGCCAGCCCACCGTAGTATGAGCCGGCCTTCTGGGCCTTGGGCCTTGTCTTCTATCTGACCCGCCGTTAGGGCCATCCGTGAGTCGCCAGGCCAGTGAGCTGCTAGACTCGTGAGTTGCGAATCCTCTGGCGGGTTTATCAATGAAACGCCAAGTCCGACTGGGTTATACTTCCGGCCGGGTCATACCGCGGGGTATATCCCCGACACCAGGAGACCTGGAGAGTGGGAGAAGAGATGTGTGCATGCCCGAGAGACAAAGTGATAAGAGACCTATATTGGGGTCCAGACTTTAGAAGAGAGGGGGTTTTAATGTGCTCATGTGTT
>NC_057802.1:143837974-143875920 GCF_018294505.1 Triticum aestivum
GGGGTTGGGGGGTTGGCTTCAGATAATGAGTTAGGTGTCTATATTTGAGGGACTTTAGCGTAATTGAGATATATATGGTCAATAGTATGTGCACTCATGGTTGATCAATTTGTTTCACAGTTTGGACTATGAGATAACGATACTTTTGAACATGCGTGATATACCTTGATGTACCTGAGTTACAAACCTAAGATTGGAATTTTGGAATTTGACTCCATCATTATCTTTAGTAATTCATTTAAACGGAGGTACATTTTTAAGCCGGGATTTCGTGATTTCAAATTGATATATCAAACCTAGAGATATACACATACGGGCATGTTCAAACTTTATAATCATCCACTTTATTCATACACATACACATTTTTGCTTTTGTCGTCATATTTAGGATAAACACATTTGGAATTTCATTTGAATTGGACCGTATGATGGTATTTACTTGTACTAGCTCGATGATTCATATTTGAATTGAATGGACAATCTAAGTTTCGAGTTGGAGGCATTGATTTACAAAACTTGCACTTTTTTGCGTGCAAAAAAATAAATTCTCGGCCATGATATCATAGTCGGTCGTACAAGAGCAGAACACTTATAATTTCAGGCGCCAAAAGCTTTCAAACTTCCCGCTCACATCGAAATATCTCGCGCCCGAAAGTTTAGCCCTGCGATATTCCTGTTTTACCCCTGCCACATGAACGGAAAAGGGCTGCTTTGGTAACTCCATTGTTTTCCCCTCTTTGCCCCCAACATTCTTCCCCAGAGCCCCTCCCCTTCCCCTCCCCGACCCCCCAACCACGGCAAGCCGCTGAATCTAGTCCTCTGCCGCAGCGGTGGACCTCACACCCCGCCGGATCTACCTTCCGCACCTTGGAACCCCCAACTGCCAACTCACCACTTCACCGGAGCCGCTTCACCGACTGGCTTGTCCGCCGCTCCAAATCTCCTTGACCGCCGTCATGGTCCACCCCACCGGATGTGCTTAACCAGCACCCTCGTCCACCATAGTGTAGCTTCACTGACTCCCTTGTCCGCCCCATCGCTGGCCCTTCATACAAGCTCTCGTCCGCCGCAACAGATCTGCCTCACCGAAAGCACTGTACACCGCGCTTGCCGAAGCCATCGTCCACTGCATCGGACCCGCTCCACGGACGCCATATTTAACTCCACCGGCCCTGCTTTACTGACAGCGCAGCCTCATCAGGTTATTTCGATTTGTACTCCTTCGGTTTTTCTCTTCTTTATCGTGCAACTGTTCACTTACCACAGATGAGCTTTCTTGTATGTCGACAGGCGCCGCAACCGAAGCACCGGAGCTGCTTCAGCGATGGCGACAGCCGGCCCAAACTCAACCACAACACAAGCACCATCGACGATCCTTAGCTATCAAGTATGACAACGATACCCATATGCCGCCGAGAATCAGGTACTATTATCCAACGGCCGGCGCCTACATTCACTTTCTTAGCATAAGCACCGCACCTTTGAATTTCTTCAGGGCATCATTCAATTTTTCATGAGACGCGTTATTCTGCTTGAATCGGTAGGGCCATATTTCTGACAGTGAACATGTTACATGTGCTAAATTACATACCAGTTCACATATAGTTAATATGCTTTAGTTTTGTCCTAAGTATTACTGTACTTCCTAGATATCACTGCCTACTATTTTACTTCTTGCATGCTATATTTATGATAATGGTGTTGTTCTGATGCCACCTGTTGGTGCCATCAGACTGCTTCATGTTCTCTATGCTTAATTACACATCAGCAAACTAGCATGTGGTTCCACTGCTTTTTGTTCATTTTACCCTACATTTTCTGATGCTAGCTATTACATCACTGCTCCGAGCCACTGTTCATTACTTTTTTGTGTGTTCTTGATCTTCCCAAGTTGCATGACTAATTTGATGCTTTTGTTAATTATGGAGCTGCCAACCCCATCAAGCAAAATATTTGTTCTTTTGGGGCTGGCACCTCGAACAAGCATAAAAATTAGAGCGTAGCAGATATCGTGTAAGCACACACCCTTCTTTCATTAATTTAGATGAACCATTGACGATCAATTCGAATGAGTGCATGCGATTAAAATTAATTTTACCAAAATAGAGGGTGCAGAATAAACAACAACAACTAGATTTGCAACCACGGGATGCTGACGATATCTTCAAAGAACATTGCAACAGCAGCGAGGCTTCACAGCAACATATGGTAAGCCAGTGTGTTTTAGTACATGTGAAATGTAATGCTTGTGGGCTGCTTTCTTGGCTTGTGCCCTCAACCTGTAATCCTATAGAATTACAAATAGTTTAGTTGTCTGCTCTGCTGTATTGCTTGATTCGAATGCTTGTTTGTTACTTGTTAGGCTATACCTGAGTTGGCCAATATGTCAGCAGTGCCTGCTGTACTATCGTAAAGAAATGCATGCCTGTCTCATTTGAGTCCTTAACTTTTCCTCTCAACTTCATCACAAGACTGTCTTCGTAGTTTATATGAGGCCACACTGTTAAGTGCTTTCTCAGATTATTTCAACTGCTTAGATGCCTTGGCAACTTAAATATAGCGAAGGTACACTCCCTTTCAACTAGGGATGTCAACTGGGTCCCGTTTAATCCCGATTAAAGTCCACTAGTGGTATGATAGTTCAAAAGAGTTTTTGTTTTTTAAGGAAAATGAACTAGGGAACTAGCAAAAACTAACTAGATGGGACTGGCGGATGTCGTTTATTTGCCACTTACATCCCTAGTTTCATCTTACCATTTTAATTTCTTTTTGGTTGATGCTTCTTTGAACCATTTAAATATAGCTTGCCATGCTCGGCAATAATTCATCTGTCGTTTACCATGTAAGCTTACTGCCTGGATCATACGATAACTATCTCTTACTTATGTCCAGCAGAAACCCTTCAGGATGCCGTTCACACTATGACACAATGCACAACCCCATAATCTATTTGTGGAAGCAGTGCGCCATCCATGTTACCAGATGGTAGCAGTTCAGAGGCAACACCACCGGAGAGCAGTCTGAGCACAGATATTATAGTTCTTGAGGCTCTACTAGAGGAAGAAAGAGATGGTGTGGCTGCCATGAATGAGGTAATCTTGATCTTGAGGCTGGAAATTATGCAATTAGTTGCACACATTATGCAAGAAACCCAAGAATTGGAGGAAGTAAAAATGTTGCATTTGAAGACAGAGGAGGTCCTGTTGTTTCTGCTATCTGAAGCCCAGGGTAATCCCAGTTCTTCTCTAGATACCAGTTGAAATTGTCAATAGATTATTGTACTTGCATGTTGTGTCATGTCTCTGAATGGATTATGTTGTAAGACCCCCTATGTTGTCCATGTGTTGTAATGATCCGAATTTTTTAGGCGAGGTAATCCTCAGTACTTGTATGATTGACATAAGGTGAACTATTTTTCGTGTGAGCATATTGTATTGGATGAAATAACTGTTCGACTCAAAGTGTATCCAACCTACTGAATTCGAAGATCACGGCATTTCTAAATCATAATCATATATAAAGGTGGAATAAATCTTTGTTGTGGTTTTGAAGAAATAAATAACATAACATAGAATTATTGGTGGATATTCGTAATCGAATACAAATTGGATTTGAATTTAGTTGCCAGGGCCCAGGGCAAACGTGAATGCTAATTCTCCCCAGTTTTGAATGAAGCGGCTAAACACCCACTATCATTTGTGGGCTGCCTCAAGCAAGTGTTTGCGAGATGGAAATTACTGTCTACCCTTGATACTTTGACATCCTTATCGACCGGATTTACACTGCTGTCTATATGGGTAGACTAGTAACTTCAATCAGACGTGACACGACCGCCTCTGAGCCCATTACGACATGGTGGGCGCCAAACGTGAGCGGCAAAACACATTTGATTCAAGCTCGTCCGAAAGACATGTGTCTCTTCCTCCATTTCCCCATTCATACATGATGGGCGGCAAAAAAACTCTCCTCGCCCAAAATCGATGTAGGCAAATATTTTAAATAGGGGCAGATGTGTAACTTCCCTCAGACGTGACACAACTGCCCTACCTGTCGCCCCGTTCATACACCGTGGAAGGCAAAACACCCTCTCCTCGCCCGAAATTGCTACCGGCAAATTTTTGGGAGATGCGAGATTACCGTCCAATCCCCAACCGACGTGATGTCTGAAATTTTAAACAGGGGATAAGTTCATAACTTTCCCACATTTCAGACAAGTGCGTCCCAAAGTTTGAGATCCCCCCTCTATTTCCCCATTCATACACCGTCGGCTCCACAACAACCTCCCCACTGCGGCCAGCCTCCTTCGTCCGCCACCCCATCCTCCACCTTGCTGGAGCCGCTACCCCGTCATCCACTGCAGGAGATGGACGTCTCTCATCCACGACGCTGGACCAGGATCCTTTCATCGCGTCCTCTCGCTTCATCAGCGCTGTCATCCACCTTGTCATTTCCATTCCTACGACCGCCTCATCCACGGCAACATGATTTATCCCCCTACCCGGCCGTCTGCCGTCTAAAGTCTTCTTCCCAGCCGTCGATAGCCATCGCACCTGCAGCACCCTCAACGTATCAGCAGGGGCCTACACGGCGTCGCAAGAGAGGTGGTACTCTTCCATATGTGCTTAAGTAATTGATCTCACCCGGAAAATAGATCGTAAATTGTTTACTGTACTTTTCTTGTCTGTACCAAATCATGGTGGCTAGTTGAAAGCAAACATTTGTTGTGAAGTAGCCCTGTCCGGTTTGCACCTTCAAATCCGCCATGGCACGGGCACTATACTCGTAAAGCTTATGGTTTTCCCCCTTTATATTCACTACCATCATCGTAGGTGCTTCGTGTCGTGCTAGCACTGCTCCTCAAGACCTCAACCCATCAAGAAAAACAACATGCCACTCATAATTCCAAAGCTTAGGTGTTGAAATACGAATCTGATATGATGCTCATATTACTAAAACAAAGAATGTTTAATTGGTCACCAAATGTTCCTATATTCGTTTCGAAAAGCATGTGCGCTACCCACTGGTCCAGCTAGTTCCACTTTCCTGATTTTACTCTTGATGCTTAGGGTTTTCCCCTTTTATCTACTATACTATGATCTGCGTAGGTGCTTTCTGTCGTACAAGCATGATTCCACCCTTCAAGCTAAACAACACAGGGCTTAGTTGTTCAAATATGATTGTGATATGATATTGATATTAGTTAACAGACACATTTAATTGGTTAGTTAAAGGTCCCACTTGAGTTTCCAAATGCATGTCGCGACATATAGAGAGACATCATAATTGCATTTCTTTGTCACTTGTTGACTGTACTTTCTTGTCCATACCAAATCTTAGTTGTTATTTAAAAGCAAAGGTCGGTTGCTAACTACCCTTTGCGTGGTTTGCAGCTTCAGATCTTCCATCCCACTGCCATGGTCAACACTATACTCATCATGCTTACTGTTTCCCCATTTTATGATGACCACGATCAGCCTACGTGATTCGTGTCGTAATAGCACTTCTCCACCCATCAAGCTAAACAAGCTTAGTTGTACAAATTCAAATATGATATTATGCTGATATTAGTAAAATTGAGAGATGTTTAATTTGTCAGCTAAATGTTCCTACTTTAGTTTCGAAATGCATGTGAGCCACATATGGAGAGACCGGAAGGAATACTATTTCTCTGTGCGCTCTGGTTCTTCATCGGTGGGCAACCGACATTGTATAGAAAGACTTGTAATATCTTCAATCTGCTTGCTCTTCTGCTCTTCTTTAAGATGATCATCTTCTCTTCTTTAATAAGTATGTTCCTTCTTGGGAAGAGTAGCAGAGACATTTGCGGTCGACTGGTCAGGTTGAGTTGTTCTCCCTTAGTATATTTTGAATCTGTCAGGTCAGGTCGACTTGTTCTTCTTTACTATATGTTGAAGCTGTCATCTGCGAAGTATCATCACTTCTGGAGCTGCCATATTTTGAGTAGTAGGCCACATTATATTAATGCACACACCAAGTTACAGCATGCATGGCATCTCTCAGAAGAATTGCAGAGATAGCACAAAGGGGTTTACAGGGAGGCAATATTGGATTAGAATCACTTCTGCATTACAAACATAATCTCACTTGTTTTTATGTTTTCATGCATGTCAGGTACTGAACATTATCAAAATGAATATGAGAATGGGTGCACGAGAGGGATATTGCGGAACAATCCACTGGCTAACAAACTTGGCATGGTGGAGGATGGCCTATCTTATTCACCCATCAAGGTGCTTGCTCTAACTTGGCAAGGTTGTATTGGTCGCACATATTTTGCATCTGACCACTTGCATTACTTCTACTTTGTTACACCATCTGCTTAGTTTAAGCATCATATATGAGTATATGCCTTACCTATACATTTTCTGTACCTATTCCATGTGTCGTCGTACTATGTTTTTCCAGTCAAATGTTGTTCTTTCGTAATAGATGTCCAAAAGGAAGAGGGTGAGTGCAGATCCTCAAGGAGTGCTAACTAGATATTTGGAAAAGGTAGTGATACCTGATAAATCAGATAGATCAGCAGCCACAGAAAACACAGGCCTAGCTGTACCACACTCTACCCCTACTCCACTGGCCAAACCCCTATTAGAACTGCTGAGAGCCCAGCGTCAGGTACTGTCTATGATATCAATTCAAAATTTGAACTCCTAAATTTTTGCATGTGCCTTACCTTCTCTCTTGTATGAAAACTAATTTCAGATGAAGCTCCTTGCTCAAAGGATCATGGGATCTCTCAACAATACTGGGCTCTGCATTGCTCTTGTCAGTACCTCTTGCCCTTTGTCGGCATACTTACACTCATTGATGTTTGATTATGTAGCATCACTGTAAATGTTCGCTTCTTTATCCTCCCTTTGCTTGAAATTATAAGATCTATATTTACTCTTAGGTAACTCTTAGGTAAATGTAGAATTAACACAATGGTTATGAAGTTTTGGATTGCTCATGTATGTACTTGTTGTCATGTACTCCCTCTGTATCGAATTAATTGTTGATCAATTGGATGTATTTAGAACTTAATACTGCTAGATACATCCATTTGAGCGACAAGTAATAACGGTCGGTGGTGGTATTATTGTACTTGCATCGCGAGATAGTTGATTGTCTAGCATTACTCTGCATCTTATCTGCCCTGCCCTCCACTTTCTCCAAATTATCGTATCTACATTACTCTTACCAATATGTTGGAAAAAGCCAATGCCACTTCACACGTTGATGTCTGCATTCCTCTTGTCAGTACCTTTTGCCTTGTAACCCTATACTTAATTAATTGCTATTTGATTATGTATCATCAGTCTACACCTGAGCTTCATTATCCTCTGTTTCTTCCAATATTATTTAATCTATATTTACTCTTTGCAAAATATAGAAAAATGGCAACGCTTATAAATAATTTTCTTTGGGGAATTTATTGAATTATCATTCCATCAACATGGAGATGGGCTTCGTCTAGCCCGTGTTAACTTGTAATGTAAGTTCATCCTTCTCAAGCCTTCAAACTTTGTTCTAGTACAGAGTTGGATAGGCATCATTTCCTCCACTGCTCTTTACTTTCCTGTTTAAATTGTAGTTGTAAAAACATGTTCCTTTTGCAGAACAGATCCAGTTATTTGCTTATATAATTGTGAAACCTGTTACGTGTCTCCTTGTTTCTCTTTCAGAGTCGTATCTCTTATGCCAGGCAGAACTTTAGGGAAGATAGTGAGCCAAATCATATTGAGGACAGCGAGATGACCCCAAGGTCTTGTCTTGATGAAGACAGTGAGTTGAAGCTACTCACCAGCAGGTGTGAGACAACCTCTGTGCAGTCGCTGCCTCAATCAGTTCGACTTCTTCAGTCTCAACTTAAAGCGGAAAGGCTTGCTTCAGCTCAGCTCCGAATTGAAGTCAAAGATGCAAGGAAGATGTCAGAGGACTGCCTTGCGCACTATGGTGCCGTACCGCTAGGGATGGAGCATCTATCATTGACACAACTGAGGTCTCATCAGCTTGTCCGGCTGCTTGCGGGGCCCACCCTGGCCAGGCCTAGTGCCTTCTAAAGTGCTCTCAGTTTTGTATATTCTTTTGTCGGCACGTTTATATGCACTGGTGGCGACCTTTGATGCCCAGTTTATGTAATCCGCGGTCACGTTGCGCTTTATTGTCACCGGTAGCGAACTTTGATTCCCAGTGGATGTAATATGCTGTAATTTCTTTATTGTATAGTCTAGGTTTATTCTTTGGTTGGTATGTTGTAACTTAGGTCGGAAGGTTCAGTGGATCTCAGTGTTGTCGGTCTTCAGGCCGGCCCGTTACTCATATGGGCCAAAACATGGGCCTATAATCATCTTGGGCCATTAGCAGGTCTAAACCTATAGTAGTTTCCCGCCTTTAACAGGCCGAGTAAAGTTCTAGCCAGGTGGGCCAGAGAATACCATAGGCTTTTAACAGGCTAAAACCTAGATTGGGCCAGCGTTGGGCCAAAAAAATCACGGGTCAATACAGGCCGAAACTGCCTAAGGCCCATGTTTGGCCCAAATAGGACGAGCGGTTAACAGGCCAAAATATATCTCGGGCCAGTTTGGCCCAATAAAATTATGGGCTTTAAGTAGGCCGGTATCCACGCGGGCCATAGGCCCAAAAGTGTCACGGGCCATTGTCAGATGGGCTGTAAGCAGGCCTGATTCAACGCTGGTTGTAATTAGGCCCAACTGTTCCACGGGCCATTAACAGGCCGATAGGCCTGTTGGGCTGAAATTTATCTACGAAGACTATAGACCGTTAAGAGGCCTAAAGTTACTTCGGACAAGAAATAGCCCAGTTTCTACATGGGCCGTTAAAGGGCCTAAAGTTAAATCGGGCTGACAACGTCCCAGATGCACCACGGGCCGCTAAGAGGCCAAAACTATTATCGGGCCGAACTGGTTAACGGGCATTTAACAGGCTAAAATACAAACATGTCTTAGAATGGGCCTAAAATAACAGTGGCCTATTAACGGGCCTGATTCGATATGGGCCGTAATTTGGCCCAAAACATGGCAGGCTGTGAATGGGCCTGATCTGGTATGGGCCTCAATTTGGCCCAAAACATGGCAGGCTGTTAACGGGCCAGCCCACTAGTGTGTGAAAAAACATGGTGGGCCTTTAGCTGGGCCGGCCTTTTCACCGGAATGGGCCTCTATTGGGCCGTGCCACATGTCGACGTATCATAGGCGCCTCCTGTCCAATGAGTGGATGACATCTGTCCAAACGTTGAGCCAACACGTGTTTCCTCCGGCCAATGAGAATTTTACACGTGGAAAATCCCCATTGGTCCGGGCTGTTAACGGGTTATCAGATCCAAAACCGGACCCGATAGCTTAACGGCGACCCGTTACGGTCGATGCCACGTGTCGGTCACCCTTGATGAAAGCACTTCTATGATGCGTGATTTATCGTCATGGAAGTGGACACTTCCGTGATGATAATTTTGGTAATGTCATGGAACACTTCTATGACAACACAGGTATGACTATCTTGATTCTGTCATAAAATTGTCATAGATGTACATGCATGACAGAAAACGTGACCTACTGTGACAAACATGTATCATCACGGAAGTGTCTTTTTTTGTAGTGCTGGTTGTGTGTGTAGTCCCCAGGATATGATTTATTACTTCTCCTAAAAATATTTTCCTGCTCATAAGAAACAAGCTGCCCTACAGGAAATATTTAACTTTGTCCAAACTAAAGAAGAGAGTCTCCCACAAGCTTGGGGGAGGCTTTGCCAGTTACTTAATGCTTTGCCTGATCATCCTCTTAAGAAAAATGAAATACTTGATATCTTCTATAATGGACTAACCGATGCTTCTAGGGACTTCCTAGATAGTTGTGCTGGTTGTGTTTTCAGGGAACGAACTGTGGGACAAGCTGAAGAATTATTGAATAATATATTAAAATTATGATGATTGGACTTTTCCTAAACCACCGGCTAAACCCACTCCGAAGAAGAGGGGTATATTATATCTCAGTCCTGAAGATATGCAAGAGGCAAAGAAATCTATGAAGGAAAAAGGTATTAAAGCTGAGGATGTTAAAAATTTACCTCCTATTGAAGAAATACATGGGCTTAATACACCACCAATGCTTAAGGTGGTAGAGGTAAATTCTTTAATGAAGTTTAATGATAATGACAATCCTCACAATATGCATCCTAGCCAATGCCTTTATGAGTTTGAAAACTATATTAGAAAAAAAGATCACTTCAATGCAAATGTTATGAAACAATTGAAATATAATTCTGATATGATTGCTCACTTGAGTGACTTGTTATTTAGAATCTCAAATGATGTTAGAGGTGTTGGAAAACATGCTTCTATGGTTCAAACTCAGTTAGAACAAGTTGCTAAATCACAAAGAGAATTGCTTGATGAAATGAATAATAATATGCATGACTTTGCTGTTAGAGTTGCAACTAGAGAAGGTAAAATGACTCAGGAACCACTTTATTCTGAGGGACACCCAAAAAGAATTGAACAAGATTCACAAAGAGTAAACCCTGATGCACCTAGTACTTCTAGAAAGAAAAAGAAAAAGAAAAATGATAGAACTTTGCACACTTCTAGTGAACGTGAAATAGAGAAACCTCCTGATAATGATAATGAAACTTCTATCTCTGATGCTGAAACTCAATCAGGCAATGAACACTCACCTAGTGATAATGAAAAATATAATGATGAGGTTCATGAAGATACTTAAACAAATAATAAAGAACCAGATAATGATGTTGAGATAGAACCACCTGTTGATCTTGATAACCCACAACCTAAGAATAAAAGATATGATAAAAGAGACTTCATTGCTAGAAAGCACAGTAAAGAAAGAGAACCGTGGGTTCAAAACCTATGCCTTTTCCACCCAAGTCAACTAAAAAGAAACATGATGAAGAATTTGAACGCTTTGCTGAAATGCGGAGGCCAGTCTTTTTGCGTACTCGCTTGACTGACATCGTGAAAATGCCTCCTTATGCAAAGTATATGAAAGACATCATCACAAATAAGAGAAAAATACCGGAAGCTTAAATCGCCACTATGCTTGCTAATTACACTTATTAATATGGAGTACCTAAAAAACTTGGAGATTCGGGAATACCAACTATACCTTGCTCCATCAAAAAGAATTATGTGAAAACTACTTTGTGTGATTTAGGAGCTGGTGTTAGTGTTATGCCTTTCTCTTTATATAAAAGACTTGATTTGAATAAACTCACACCTACTGAAATATCTTTGCAAATGGCCGACAAATCGACTGCCATACCTATCGGTATGTGTGAGGATGTGCCCGTTGTCGTTGCTAATGTTACTATTTTGACTGTCTTTATTATACTTGAGATGCCCGAGGACGACAACATGTCGATTATCCTTGGTAGAACCTTCTTGAATACTGCAGGGGCTGTTATTGATTGCAATAAAAGCAAGGTAACTTTTTGTATCAATGGTAATGAGCATACGGTGCACTTTCCGAAGAAACAATTCCAAGTGAATGGTATTAATGTTATTGAAAAATCTCCAACAATCACTATTGGAAGTTTTCAAATACCTCTACCTACTGCTAAAAAGAAATATGAAATGCTTATTGTTGGGGACATCCATATCCCCATTGAGGTAACTTAGTGATTTACGAAATTTCTTCGGTTTCATGCTAATCAAATGTGGTTGTTAATAAGACCTGATCAACCTTATTAATGGATCATTTTTGAGCGGTACAAAGTTGATGAATTTAGTAAGCACTACTTTCTGTCCTTACTTTTTATTCTCTGTTTTTATTAGTTAAATAAAATAAAATGCCATGTTTTGTCTGATTTCTGAATTTTCCGTGCAAAAATAATAAATGACCCAAAAATAAAAGTTCTCATAATGCCCTGAAAATTTAATACTTTTTTTTCTGAATATTTCTGAATTTCTGGTGCAAATTATATCAGAGGGAGGTGCACCAGGTGGGCACAACCCACCTAGGCGCGCCAGGACCCCAAGGCGCGCCCTGGTGGGTTGTGGTCCCCACGTGGGCCCCCTCACTTACCTCTTCATCCCACATCATCACTTACCTCCAGAAAAAATCTCCATTGCTCTCTCTCCCGTGTTCTTGCTCTCAAACCCGCGGATTTCGATCTCTTTGCTCGAAGCTCCATTTCCGAAACTGTTTCGGGGGATTGTTGCTTGGTATGTGACTCCACCATTTGTCCAATTAGTTTTTGTTTTAATGGTTTATATTTGGAATAATTAGCTACTCTTGGTGCTGCTGTAGATGAGCTTGCATGTTGAATTCTTAGAGTTCTAAGTAGTTTGAATGCTTGCTATGGCCTCTATATATCCCTATGAGTAGTTGGTTTCATTTTTGTGAAGTTTTTTTGAGAAAATTTTGTGGGCTAATAAATTTCAGAATTTTGTTCATAGGAAAATCATGAATATCTTTAGGAAGTTTGGCTCTAAGAAGAACTCCAAGGGTGTTATTGGGGAGTCATCTGATAGTGATCTCCATCCTCGGAGGTTGGCGGAAGTGCGGTCGTGTGAATGGTCGCATACCCCGTTCCTGGAAGAGGCTGGAATCCTTCGAGAGTTCACACAATATGCTGCTAATGCCGGCCTCACCGAGTTCATCACAGATGAGTGTGACCAGCATCAAATCCTCACAAACGTCTTTGTTCAAAGTTTTACTTTCCTGCCTAGGAATAATCCTCCTGAAGTGAGCTTTGATTTATATGCTAAAAACCATCAGATACCACTTACTGAATTTTGTGACATATGCATGATCCCTTCTGATGGGAGCTTAGCCGAGCCTAGGCCAGCCGGGTTTGAGGCTTTTTATCGCACTTTGACAGTGGGAGATGAGAGAGGGGTGTCAGCTACCACCGCCGCTAGCATACACTTTCCTGCCATACATTATTTTGCTTTATTTGTTGCTAAGTGTTTGCTTGCTAGAGAGAAAGTAGGTGCGCTCAGTGCACAAGACTTTGCTGTTTTACGTCGCGCACTGGAGGGCGACAATACTTATAGCCTGGGGGCTATTGTGGCTCGCCGCCTTCACCTTAATAAATCTTAGGGTAAAATGCATGGTGCGATTTATGCTACTCGGTTGGTGGCCCACTTTAATGTTGGGATACGCCCTCATGATTATCCTCTGACCAAGGTTTAGCTATACCGCGCCGCCATGGATCACCACCATTTTACTAATATCGAATCTCCTAATATCCCTATTCCTTATAACCTGGTTTTTAGTGTTAAAACTTGTGATGTTATTTCCTGCATCTGCTTTGTTAAAACTCGTGATGTTGCCAGGGGCGGATATAGGATTATGCCTGCGGACATCATCGCCTACCGGAACGCCCAGGCTGTTGCAGAGGCAGCACAGGAACCTCAGCAGTGGGATGAGTGGATGCCCGCTCCTTAGCACCCCTACTACCCTACAGGCTACTGATTGATTACCAAGTTAGGCCAAAAGCCTAAGCTTGGGGGAGTACGTGTTTCTCACCGACATTATATTCATGTTCACGCATATCATTCCATTTGTCGGTGTTCACACTTTTTCATTGTATCATCCATGCTTAGATTTATTTTCTTGCTTTCTTCTTGTGTGTTTGAAAAACTTTAGAAAAACCAAAGAAAATATTTGTAGTAGTTTACTTTCTATGCATGCTTAGTAGTAGTATTAAAAAGAAAACCCAAAAAGATTTCCTTGTTCTTCTTTTGCTTGTTGGGAGCTTTCCCGTCTAAATAGTTTTTCTCGTTTTTCCTTTTCCCTTTTTATTTCCTTCTTCAAGAAAACCAAAAACTCCAAAAATATTTCAATGTGTTTCTCTGAATTTCTTTTCTTTTTATTCGAGTTGTACCGAGGAGAAGACCACAATGAAAATGTTGAGTGGCTCTCATTTGAATAAATGTTAATCTAATAAAGAGCACATTTTACCTTGTCTTCTCCTGTTGAATAAAATGTTTGCAGATTCCAGCTTAGTCCACGGCACTCTTGCACTATTATTATTTTCATATCATTTGGTCGTGCAAGTGAAAGGCAATAATGACGATATTCGATGAACTGGCCGTGGCAGAGAGAAACTGGTATGAACTCGACTTGTTATGTTTGTGTAAATATGTTTAGCCTAGTATCCATGATTCAACCCATTATGATTAAACATGTTTGCAATGACAATTAGAGATTGTAGTTTCTCATGCCATGCATAAGTAGCTAGGATTGGATAATGATTTATCTTGTATATCAACATTGCGTTAAAATGATTGTGATGTAGTATGATGATATGGTATCCTCCTCTGAATGTTCGAGTGGCTTGACTTGGCACATGTTCATGCATGTAGTTGAATCAAAACCAACATAGCCTCTATGATATTTATGTTCATGGTGTTCATATCCTACTCATGCTAGTGTCCAACTTTACTTATGCATAATGCATGTTTATGACCGTTGTTGCTCTCTAGCTGGCCGCTTCTCAATCTAATTGCTAGCCTTCGCCTGTACTAAGTGGGAATTCTGCTTGTACATCAAAAACCTTGAACCCAAAGTTATTCCAGATGAGTCCACCATACCTACCTATATGCGGTAGTACCCTGCCGTCCTAAGTAAATTTGCATGTGCCACCTCTAAAAACTTCTAAATAAATATCCTTTTGTGTGCCTGGATCGTTCATGGAACGACAGGAAGTGGTCGGTATCTTCCATGCTAAGCAGGTTATTCTCAGGTCGAGTGTTTATTCACTCGCCATCGCACGAGAAAAGGGCGGTAATATGGATGCCCAGTCCCAAACTGCAAACTGAAAAAGAGCTAGTCTCTGAAATAATCAAACAAAAACTCCCAATGGAGTCAAAACCTTTACTTTTATCGCTTGGGAACCGCCACTAGCATGCTTAGCATGGTGGTCGTGAAGTAAATGAGAAGGGTTCATGTCTCAAAATATCTTTTATCTCTATTTTAAATACCTAAGCTCTGGCACCTCTGCAAATCACTGCTCCCCTCTGCGAAGGGAATATCTATTTACTTTATGCTGTGTCATCACCTTCTAAAACAAGCGCTAGAACCTGAGACCACAACTGTCATGACTTATGCATTGTGTGTAGCTAATGTTGGGTGCATCATGACTCGATCTTTTCTACCATGAATTACAATGTTCAGTCACTGCTTGAACTTTGGAGTTGCTCTGCATTTATGTTTTGCGGTCTCAGAAAGGGCTACCACTATTGTCATATTATATCATGGTTGTTTTGACAATGTATTGCCGTTTCATATATCTTATTATTGCTTGCTAGCTGATTATGTCATTGATATGAGTTAATATAATTTTTAAGAGTTATTGTCGTCATGGTTAGTTATAATGTTGGCTGAAAACCTGGGTGTTGTTTAAGCTTATTTATGCAAACAAGAGCAAAAGAGTTCGTAAAAGTTTTTCTTTTTCACTTTCAGTTTATCAACTGAATTGCCTGAGGACAAGCAAAGGTTTAAGCTTGGGGGAGTTGATACGTATCCAACGTATCTACTTTCCCTAATGCTTTTCCTCTTGTTTTGGACTCTAATTTGCATGATTTGAATGAAACTAACCCCGAGCTGACGTTGTTTTCAGCAGAACTACCATGGTGTTGTTTTTGTGCAGAAATAAAAGTTCTCGGAATGGAACGAAACTTCGCGAGGAATTTTTATATAATAAATAAGAATTTCTGGAGCCAAGACCTACCGGAGAGGGTCCCCTGGGTGGGCACAACCCACCAGGGCGCGCCCCCCTCTCCTGGCGCGCCCAGGTGGGTTGTCCCCACCTGGTGGCCCCGCAGACCCTGAAACCGATGCTATAAAATCCTATTTTCCAAAAAAGATCAGGGAGAAAGAACTATCGCGATCCACGAGATGGAGCCGCCGTCACCTCCTTTTCTTTTCATCGGGAGGCTAGATCTGGAGTCCGTTTGGGGCTCCGGAGAGGGGGATCTTTGTTCTTCATCATCACCAACCCTTCTCCATCGCCAATTCCATGATGCTCCCCACGGGAAGTGAGTAATTCCTTCGCAGGCTTGCTGGTCGGTGAGGAGTTGGATGAGATTCATCATGTAATCAAGTTAGTTTTGTTAGGGCTTGATCCCTAGTATCCACTATGTTCTAAGATTGATGTTGCTATGACTTTGCCATGCTTAATGCTTGTCACTTTGGGCCCGGTGCCAGGAACTCAGATCTGAACCATTTATGTTATCACCATTATAACCATGTTCTAGATCCGATCTTCAAGTTATAGTCACCTACTATGTGTTATGATCCGGTAACCCCGGAGTGACAGAAACCGGGACTTCTTCCAGTGATGACCGTAGTTTGAGGAGTTCATGTATTCATTATGTGTTAATGCTTTGTTCTGGTTCTCTATTAAAAGGAGGCCTTAATTTCCCTTAGTTTCTAATATGGACCCCGCTGCCACGGGAGGGTAGGACAAAAGATGTCATGCAAATTCTTTCCATTAGCATGTATGATTATTTATGGAATACATGCCTACATTGTATTGCCGAACTGGAGCTAGTGCCGTATTGCCCTAGGTTATAACTGTCTCATGATGAATATCATCCAACAAGTCACCGATCCAATGCCTACAAATTTATCTTATATTGTTTCTGCTAAGTTACTACTGCTATCATCACTGTTACACTTGCTACAAAATTACTACTATCACTGTTATTGTTACCACTGCTGCTGTTACTATTATCAAAACTATCAAACTACTTTGCTACTGATCACTTTGCTGCAGATAAGTAATCTCTAGGTGTGGTTGAATTGACAACTCAACTGCTAATACCTTCAAATATTCTTTGGCTCCCCTTGTGTCGAATCTATAAATTTGGGTTGAATACTCTACCCTCAAAAACTGTTGCGATCCCCTATACTTGTGGGTTATTGATGTCTACTACGCAACTTTATTCTTGTAGACACGTGTTGGGCCTCCAAGCGCAGAGTTTTGTAGGACAATAGCAATTTTCCCTCAAGTGGATGACCTAAGGTTTATCAATTCGTGAGAGGTGTAGGATGAAGATGGTCTCACTCAAACGACCCTGCAACCAAATACAAGAAATCTTTTGTGTCCCCAACACACCCAATACAATGGAAAATTGTATAGGTGCACTAGTTCGGCGAAGAGATGGTGATAAAAGTGTAATATTGATGGTAGAAATATATTCTTATAATCTGAATAAATAAAAACAACAAGGTAGCAATTAGTAAACGGGCACAAAAACGGTATTGCAATGCTTAAAAATGAGGCCTACGGTCCGTACTTTCACTAGTGCAACCTCTCAACAATGCTAACATAGTTGGATCATATGATTATCCCTCAAAGTGCAATAAAGAATCACTCCCGAGTTCCTATTAGCGGAGAACAAAAGATAGGAATTGTTTGTAGGGTACAAAACCACCTCAAAGCTATTCTTTCCGTTTGATCTATTCAAGAGTTCGTACTAAAATAACACAAAGCTATTTTTTTCGTTCGATCTATACTAGAGTTCGTACTAGAATAACACCAAAGCAAATTCATATTCATAATACTCAATCCACACAAAGAACTATAAAGAGACCCCAAAGTTTCCGTCGAAGAAAAGATAATAAAAACATGCATCAAACCCTATGCATAGATTACCCCAATATCACCGCGGGAATCCGCGAGTTGAATGCCAAGACACATATCAAGTGAATCAATATGATACCCCAATTTTCACCTCAAGTATTCATACCGCAAGATATATATCATGTGTTCTCATCTCTGAATATTCAATCCGACAAGACAAAACTTCAAAGGGTAACACTACAAAAAAATACACTTCCGTGATGATACGTGTTTGTCACAGTAGGCCGCGTTTTTTGGCATGCATGTACATCCATGACGATTTTATGACAGAATCAAGATAGTCATACCTGTGCTGTCGTAGAAGTGTTCCATGACATTACCAAAATTATCATCACGGAAGTGTCCACTTCCATGACGATAAATCGCGCGTCACAGAAGTGCTTTCGTCAAGGGTGACCGACACGTGGCATCCACCGTAACGGAACGCCGTTAAGTTATCGGGTCTGGTTTTGGATCCGATAACCCGTTAACAGCCCCAACCAATGGGGATTTTCCATGTGTAAAATCATCATTGGCTGGCGGAAACACGTGTAGGCTCACCGTTGGGACAGATGTCATCCAGTCATTGGACCGAAGGCGCCTATGATACGTCGACACGTGGCACGGCCCCATAGAGGCCCATTCCTGTGAAAAGTTCGGCCCGTTTGACTTGGTCAAAAGGTGGCGGGCCGGCCCATGGAAAGCCTGTTAATGGCCTGTTCGCATATAGCCCATTTACAGCCCGCTAACCCAGGGCCCGTTATGCCCTATCCGAATTAGGCCCAGTAACGTCATCTGGGCCGTCCAATATGATTTCAGCCCGTTTTCACTTCTGGCCCATGACGTCTTTCGACCCATATGAGTCCCTTTGTAACTCTTGGCCCATTAACGGCCCGTCGTGAAACTCGCCCATAATGAACAGTGTATCACTTTACACCCATTAACGGCCCGTGGTGAAACTGGCCCGTAATGAACAGTGTATCACTTTATACCCATTAATGGCCCATTATTCCGTTGGGCCGTTTCCAGCCCATGTTATCTTTCGGCCTTCTCAGAGCCCATTTATTCTTGGGCTCATTTCCAGCATTCATTTACTTACGGCCCTTTACTGTCATTTTCTGCTTGTGGGCCAAATTTAGCCCGTGGTTACAGTCGGCCCGTTTGTGGTCCGTTAATACGTTGGGCCATTTTCATAACGTCATCAAATACGGCCTATTAACGATGGCCCGTTATGGTTGGCCCATGAACGGACGATTCCAACTCTAGCCCGTTTACGGCCATAATGCGGTCTGTTATTGGCCCATGTTTGGCCAATCGATCATACGGCCCATATAAGGCCCATTGATGATACGGACCGTAGAAGGCCCATTGTTTCTACGGCCCGTAGATGGCCCATTGTTTCTACGGCCCGTAGAAGGCCCATTGTTTCTATGGCCCGTATGAGGCCCAGTGTCACTACAGTAAATATTAGCCCATGGTTATTGTGGCCTAGTTTTAAAAAATAGATTATCGCAGCCACTAGCAAACCGCGGAAAAAGAACTGCAATGAGTACAAGCAAAAAAATAAACAAGACAAGGAAATAAATAAGCAAGCAACTTATGCTAGGCTACCACGGCTATCACACATATTACATCCACTGGGCATCAAAGTTCGCCACCAGTGCAAATAAACGCGCCGACAAAAGAATATACAAAACTGAGAGCACTTCAGAAGGCACTAGGCCTGGCCAGCTCGGGGCCCCCAAACAGCCGAAGAAGCTGAGTAGACCTCAGTTGTGTCAACGATAGATCACTAAAAAAATAGCACGCTATAGC
Organism: Triticum aestivum; assembly: GCF_018294505.1. Classification (NCBI taxonomy): domain Eukaryota; kingdom Viridiplantae; phylum Streptophyta; class Magnoliopsida; order Poales; family Poaceae; genus Triticum; species Triticum aestivum. The sequence goes on from NC_057802.1 coordinate 143,857,400, forward strand.
GTATTAAGAATTGCCTTGCTAAATATATCGGTGTACAACGTCTCGCTAATAGCATGCTATAGCACGATATAGCACGCTAATAGCATATTTTGAGGCCGCCGCTATTTTGCTGTAGCGCGCTATTTTTTTCATTGCGATAGATGCATCAACCGTAGATGTATGGCATGATGTTGCGCACGACAGTCCTCTGACATCTTCATTGCATCTTTGACTTCAAGTCGGAGCTGGGCTGAAGCAAGCCTTTCCGCTTTAAGTTGAGACTGAAGAAGTCAAACTGATTGAGGCAGCGACTGCACAGAGGTTGTCTCACACCTGCTAGTGAGTAGCTTCAACTCATTGTCTTCATCAAGACAGGACCTTGAGGTCATCTTGCTGTCCTCAAGATGGTTTGGCTCACTATCTTGCCTAAAGTTCTGCCTGGCATAAGAGATATGACTCTGAAAGAGAAACAAGGAGACACGTAACAGGTTTCACAATTATATAAGCAAATAAATGGATCTGTTCTGCATAAGGAACATGTTTTTACAACTACAATTTGAAACTGGTAGTTGTTGGAAACATCCAATCAGATGTAAACAGCAAAGCAAACAGTAGTGGAGGAAATGATGCCTATCCAAATCTATACTAGAACAAAGTTTGAAGGCTTGAGAAGGATGAACTTACATTACATGTTAACACGGGCTGGACAAAGCCCTTCTCCATGTTGATGGAAGGATAATTCAATAAATTCCCCAAAGAAAATTCTTTATAAGCGTTGCCATTATTCAACATTTTGCAAAGAGTAAATATAGATCAAATAATATTGGAAGAAACAGAGGATAATGAAGCTCAGGTGCAGACTGATGATACATAATCAAATAGCAATTAATTAAGTACAGCGTTACAAGGCAAAAGGGAGAGAGGTACTGACAAGAGCAATGCAGAGCCCAGTATTGTTGTGAGATCGTATGATCCTTTGAGCAAGGAGATTCATCTGAAATTAGTTTTCATACAAGAGAGAAGGTAAGGCACATGCAGAAATTTAGGAGTTCAAATTTTGAATTGATATCATAGACAGTACCTGACGCTAGGCTCTCAGCAGTTCTAATAGGGGTTTGGCCACTGGAGTAGGGGTAAAGTGTGGTAGAGTTGGGCCTGTGTTTTCTGTGGCTGCTGATCTATCTGATTTAACAGGTATCACTACCTTTTCCAAATACCTAGTTTGTACTCCTTGAGGATCTGCACTCACCCTCTTCCTTTTGGACATCTATTATGAAAGAACAACATTTGACTGGAAAAACATAGTGTGACGACACATGGAATAGGTACAGAAAATGGATAGGTATGGCATATACTCATATATGATGCTTAAACTAAGCAGATGGTGTAACAAAGTAGAAGTAATGCAAGAGGTCAGATGCAAAATAAGTGCGACCAATACAACTTTGCAAAGTTAGAGCAAGCACCTTGATGGGTGAATAAGATAGGCCATCCTCCACCATGCCAAGTTTGTTAGCCAGTGGATTGTTCCGCAATATCCCTCTCGTGCGCCCATTCTCATATTCATTTTGATAATGTTCAGTACCTGACATCCATGAAAACATAAAAACAAGTGAGATTATGTTTGTAATGCAGAAGTGATTCTAATCCAATATTGCCTCCCTGTAAACCCCTTTGTGCTATCTCTGCAATTCTTCTGAGAGATGCCATGCATGCTGTAACTTGGTGTGTGCATTAATATAATGTGGCCTACTACTCAAAATATGGCAGCTCCAGAAGTGATGATACTTCGCAGATGACAGCTTCAACATATAGTAAAGAAGAACAAGTCGACCTGACCTGACAGATTCAAAATATACTAAGGGAGAACAACTCGACCTGACCAGTCGACCGCAAGAGAAGCGGATCATCTTAAAGAAGAGCAGAAGAGCAAGCAGATTGAAGATATTATAAGTCTTTCCATACAATGTCGGTTGGCCACCCATGATGAACCAGAGCGCACGGAGAAATACTATTCTTTCCGGTCTCTCCATATGTGGCTCACGTGCATTTCGAAACTAAAGTAGGAACATTTAGCTAATCAATTAAACATCTCTCAGTTTGACTAATATCAGCATAATATCATATATGAATTTGTACAACTAAGCTTGTGTAGCTCGATAGGTGGAGCAGTGCTATTACGACACGAACCACGTAGGCTGATTGTGGTCATCATAAAACGGGGAAACCATAAGCATGATGAGTACAGTGTTGACCGTGGCAGTGGGATGGCAGATCTGAAGCTGCAAACCGCGCAAAGGGTAGTTAGCAACCGATGTTTGCTTTGAAATAACAACTAAGATTTGGTATGGACAAGAAAGTACCGTCAACAAGTGACAAAGAAATGCAATTATGTTGTCTCTCTATATGTCGCGACATGCATTTGGAAACTCAAGTGGGACCTTTAGCTAACCAATTAAATGTGTCGGTTAACTAATATCAGTATCATATCACAATCATATTTGAACAACTAAGCTTTCGAATTCTGAGTGTTGTGTTGTTTAGCTTGAAGGGTGGAGTAATGCTAGTACGACAGAAAGCACCTACGCAGATCATAGTAGAGTAGATAAAAGGGGAAAACCCTAAGCATCAAGAGAAAAATCAGGAAAGTGGAACTAGCTGGACGAGTGGGTGGCGCACATGCTTTTTGAAACGAATATAGGAACATTAGGTGACCACTTAAATGTTCTCTGTTTTAGTGATATGAGCATCATATCAGATTCGTATTTCAACACGTAAGCTTTGGGTTGAGGTCTTGAGGAGCAGTGCTAGCACGACACGAAGCACCTACGATGATGGTAGTGAATATAAAGGGGGGAAACCATAAGCTTTACGAGTATAGTGCCCATGCCATGGCGGATCTGAAGGTGCAAACCAGACAAAGCTACTTCGCAACCAATGTTTGCTTTCAACTAGCCACTACGATTTGGTACGGACAAGAAAAGTACAATAAACAAATTACGATCTATTTTCCGGGTGAGATCAATAACTTAAGCACATATGGAAGAGTACCACCTCTCTTGCGACGTTGTGTAGGCCTATTCTGATATGTTGAGGGTGCTGCGGGTGCGATGGTTGTCGGTGGTGGGGAAGAAGACTTTAGACGGCAGACGGCCGGGTCGGGGGATAAATCCTGTTGCTGTGGACGAGGCGGTCATAGGAGCGGCAACGGCAAGGTGGACGACGGCGCCGATGAAGCGAGAGGAGGCGATGGAAGGATCCTGGTCCAGCGCCGTGGATGAGAGACATCCATCTCTTGCAGTGGACGACGGGATAGGGGTAGCGGCTCCGGCAAGGTGGAGGATGGGGTGGCGGACGGAGGAGGCTGGCCGCAGTGCGGAGGTTGTCGTGCCGCCGACGGTGTATGAATGGGCAAATGGAGGGGAGGGGGATCTCAAACTTTGGGACACGCTTCTCTGAAATGTGGGAAAGTTACAAACTTATCCCCCGTTTAAAATTTCGGACAACGCGTCAGTTGGGGATAGGACGGTAATCTCGCATCTCTGAAATATTTGCCGGTAACTATTTTGGGCGAGGAGAGGGTGTTTTGCCGCCCACGGTTGGCGCCCACGGTGTACGAACGGGGCTGACAGGTAGGGCGGTTCTGTCACGCCTGAGGGAAGTTACACATCTGCCCCTATTTAAAATATTAGCCCGCATCGATTTCGGATGAGGAGAGTTTGTTTTGCCGCCCACCGTGTATGAATGGGGAAATGGAGGAAGAGACACATGTCTTTCGGACGATCTTGAATCAAATGTGTTTTTCCTCCCACGTTTGGCGCCCACCGTGTCCGAATGGGCTCAGAGGCCGTCGTGTCACGTCTGATTGAAGTTACTAGTCTACCCCTATCGACAGCAGTGTAAATCCGGTCGATAAGGATGTCAAGTGTCAGGGGTAACAGTAATTTCCATCTCGCAAACACGTGCTTAGGGCAGCCCACAAATTATAGTGGGTGTTTAGCCGCTTCGTTCAAAACTTGGGAGAATTAGCATTCACGTTTGCCCTGGGCCCTGGCAAACTAAATTCAAATCCAATTTGTATTCGATTACGAATATCCACAGATAATTCTACGTTTTGTTATTTATTTCTTCAAAACCACAACAAAGATTTATTCCACCTTTATATATGATTATGAGTTAGAAATGTCGTGATCTTCGAATTCAGTAGGTTGGATACACTCGGAGTCAAACAGTTATTTCATCCAATACAATATGCTCACACGAAAAACAGTTCACCTTATGTCAATCATACAAGCACTGAGGATTACCTCGCCTAAAAAATTCGGATCATTACAACACATGGACAACATAGGGGGTCTTGCAACATAATCCATTCAGAGACATGACACAACAAGCAAGTACAATAATCTAATGACAATTTCAACTAGTATCTAAAGAAGAACCGGGATTACCCTAGGCTTCAGATAGCAGAAACAGCTGGACCTCCTCCGTCTTCAAATGCAACTTTCTTACTTCCTCCAATTCTTGGGTTGCTTGCATAATGCGTGCCGCTAATTCCGTAATTTCCAGCCTCAAGATAAAGATTACCTCATTCATGGCAGCCACACCATCTCTTTCTGCCTCTAGTAGAGCCTCAAGCACTATAATATCTCTGCTCAGACTGCTCTCCGGCGGTGTTGCCTCTGAACTGCTACCATCTGGTAACATGGATGGCACACTACTTCCACAAATAGATTCTGGGGTTGTACATTGTGTCCTAGTGTGAACGGCATCCTGAAAGGTTTCCGCTGAACATAAGTAAGAGATAGTTATCATATGATCCAGGCAGTAAGCTTAAATGGTAAACAACAGATGAATTATTGCCGAGCATGGCAAGCTATATTTAAATGGTTCAAAGCAGCATCAACCAAAAAGAAATTAAAATGGTAAGATGAAACTAGGGATGTAAGTGGCAAATAAACGACATCCGCCAGTCCCATCTAGTTAGTTTTTGCTAGTTCCCTAGTTCATTTTCCTCAAAAAACAAAAACTCTTTTGAACTATCATACCACTAGTGGACTTTAATCGGGATTAAACGGGACCCAGTTGACATCCCTAGTTGAAAGGGAGTGTACCTTCGCTATATTTAAGTTGCCAAGGCATCTAAGCAGTTGAAATAATCTGAGAAAGCACTTAACAGTGTGGCCTCATATAAACTACGAAGACAGTCTTGTGATGAAGTTGAGAGGAAAAGTTAAGGACTCAAATGAGACAGGCATGCATTTCTTTACGATAGTACAGCAGGCACTGCTGACATATTGGCCAACTCAGGTATAGCGTAACAGCAAACAAGCATTCGAATCAAGCAATTCGGTAGGATTATAGGTTGAGGGCACAAGCCAAGAAAGCAGCCCACTCGCATTACATTTCACATGTACTAAAACACACTAGCTTACCGTATGTTGCTGTGAAGCCTCGCTGCTGTTGTAATGTTCTTTGAAGATATCGTCAGCATCCCGTGTTGTAGTTTATTCTTCACCCTCTATTTAGGTAAAATTAATTTTAATCACACGCACTGGTCCAAATTGATCATCAATGGTTCATCTAAACTAATGAAAGAAGGGTGTATGCATACACGACAATATATCTGCTTCCCTCTATTTTTATTCTTGTTCGAGGTGCCAGCCCCAAAAGAACAAATATTTTGCTTGATGGGGTTGGTAGCTCCATAATTAATAGAAGCATCAAATTAGTCATGCAACTTGGGAAGAACAAGAACACACAAACAAGTAATGACCAGAGGCTCGGAGCAGTGATGTAATAGCTAGCATCAGAAAATGTAGGGTAAAACGAACAAAAAGCAGCGGAACCACATGCTAGTTTGCATAGAGAACATTAAGCAGTCTGATGGAACCAACAGGTGGCATCAGAACAACACCATTATCATAAATATAGCATTCAAGAAGTAAAATAGTAGGCAGTGATATCTAGGAAGTATAGTAATACGGAGTACTTAGGACAAAACTAAAGCATATTAACTATATGTGCACTGGTATGTAATTTAGCACATGTAACATGTTCACTGCCAGAAGTATGGCCCTAGAGGTGCAAGCAGAATAACACGTCTCATGAAAAACTAAATGATGCCCTCAAGAAATTCGAAGGTGCGGTGCTTATGCTAGGAAAGTGAACATAGGCGTCGGCCGTTGGATAATAGTACCTGATTCTCGGCGGCGTATGGGTATCGTTGTCATACTTGATAGCTAAGGATCGTCGATGGTGCTCGTGTTGCGGTTGAGTTTGGGCCGGCTGTCACCGTCGCTGAAGTGGCTCCGGTGCTACGGTTGCGGCGCCTGCCGACTGTGACGCCCCCGATTTGACCGTACACTAATCATGCACGCAAATGTGTACGATCAAGATCAGGGACTCACGGGAAGATATCACAACACAACTCTAAAACATAAATAAGTCATACAAGCATCATAATACAAGCCAGGGGCCTGGAGGGCTCGAATACAAGTGCTCGATCACAGACGAGTCAGCGGAAGCAACAATATCTGAGTACAGACATAAGTTAAACAAGTTTGCCTTAAGAAGGCTAGCACAAACTGGGATACATATCGAACGAGGCGCAGGCCTCCTGCCTGGGATCCTCCTAACTAGTCCTCGAAGCCGAACTCCATGTAGAATCATCCTCGGGATCTCTAGCTCCTGGACTCCAGCATCTGGTTGCGACAATCAGGTATAGAAAGGGGAAAAGAGGGAGAAAAGCAACCGTGAGTACTCATCCAAAGTACTCGCAAGCAAGGAGCTACACTACATATGCATGGGTATATGTGTAAAGGGCCATATCAGTGGACTGAACTGCAGAATGCCAGAATAAGAGGGGGATAGCTAATCCTGTCGAAGACTACGCTTCTGGCCATCTCCATCTTGCAGCATGTAGAAGAGAGTAGATTGAAGTCCTCCAAGTAGCATCGTATAGCATAATCCTACCCGGCGATCCCCTCCTCGTCGCCCTGTTAGAGAGCGATCACCGGGTTATATCTGGCACTTGGAAGGGTGTGTTTTATTAAGTATCCAGTTCTAGTTGTCATAAGGTCAAGGTACAACTCTGGGTCGTCCTTTTACCGAGGGACAGGGCTATTCGAATAGATAAACTTCCCTGCAGGGGTGCACCACATAACCCAACACGCTCGATCCCATTTGGTCGGACACACTTTTCTGGGTCATGCCCGGCCTCGTAAGATCAACACGTCGCAGCCCCACCTAGGCTCAACAGAGAGGTCAGCACGCCGGTCTAAACCTATGCGCGCAGGGGTCTGGGCCCATCGCCCTATGCACACCTGCACGTTGCGTACGCGGCCGGAAGCAGACCTAGCCCCCTTAATACAAGCGCGAGCTTACGGTCCAATGCGGCGCGCGCCACTCAGTCGCTGACGTCAAAAGAGCTTCGGCTGATACCACGATGTCGGGATACCCATAACTACTCCCGCGTAGATGGTTAGTGCGTATAGACCAAATGGCCAGACTCAGATCAAATACCAAGATCTCGTTAAGCGTGTTAAGTATCTGCGAACGCCGACCAGGGCCAGGCCCACCTCTCTCCTAGGTGGTCTCAACCTGCCATGTCGCTCCGCCACAAAGTAACAGTCGGGGGCCGTCAGGAACCCAGGCCCACCTCTACCGGGGTGGAGCCACCTGTCCTTTTAGCCCCCTCATCAGAACCACTTGCGGGTACTCCTCGAGCCGACCCGACTTTAGTCACCACATGTGTCATGTATATAATGTATATAGTATATACCCATGATCACCTCCCGAAGTGATCACGGCCCAGTAGTATAGCATGGCAGACGGACAAGAGTGTAGGGCCACTGATGGAACACTAGCATCCTATACTAAGTAGTAGGATAGCAGGTAAGGTAACAACTGTAGCAACAATGACAGGCTATGCATCAGGATAGGATTAACGGAAAGCAGTAACATGCTACACTACTCTAATGCAAGCAGTATAGAGAAGAATAGGCGATATCTGGTGATCAAGGGGGGGGGCTTGCCTGGTTGCTCTGGCAAGTAGGAGGGGTCGTCAACTCCGTAGTCGAACTGGGTAGCAGCAGCGTCGGTCTCGTAGTCTACCGGAGAAGGAGAGGGGGAAGAAATAGTAAATACGGAGCAAACAAAGCATCACAAAACATAAGGAGGCAAAACGCGGTGCTAAGTATGCCCTAACGAGGTAGTAAGTGATACCGACGAAGGGGGGAAACATCCGGGAAGGTATTCCCGGTTCGCGTTTTCGGACAGGGGTACCGGAGGGGGGAAGTTGCGAGTTCGATAGGTTAGGGAGGTGTGGCGGACGAACGGGCTGCGTATCCGGATTCGTCTCGTCGTTCTGAGCAACTTTCCTGTAGAAAATATTTTCATCCGAGTTACGGTTTAAAAGATATGAATTTTCAAAGATTATTTGAATTTCTGGAATTATTTGAATTTAGCAAAAATGAATTATGACGTCAGCATGAGGCAACGCCGACGTCAACAGGTCAACAGGTCGGCTGACCAGTCAAACCAGACAGGTGGGTCCAGTGGGACCCACATGTCATTGACAGGGCACTAACAGAGTTTTATAACTAACTTAAACAAGGTTATTAGCAGGTAGGCCCCACCTGTCAGTGCCTATTTAGATTAATTAATTAGTTTTATTTATAAAAACATTTTATTTAGTTTACTTACGCGGCGGGGCCCGCATGACAGTGACACTGGGCTGCCCAGTCAGCAGTTGACTGGGGTCAACCCAGCCAACTGGGCCACCAGGACCCACTGGCAGCGACCCAGGGGGGCCCACTTAGCCACGTCGGCGGACGGCGCCGGAACAGCTCCGGCGAGCCAAATCGCGGCGGCGCGCGGCCGGCTCGGCTCGGGTTTAGCGCACAGGGGGTCCCAGGGGCCGCGGTTGCTTGCGTTCGACGCGGCTCGACGCCGCGCGTCGAACGGTGGCGGTGCGGGGTGCTGGGGAGGTCGGAGCGGAGCGCCAGGAGCTCGCCGGCGGCGGGGTGGTTCGGGCATGCGGCAAAGGCGGGGCTACGGTGCGAACTGCGGCAAACCGAAGAGCGGGGCGAGGCCTACACGATGCGGCCAAGGCAACGGAGGCACGAACGGGACCAAAAGGTCGCCGTGGCCACGCCGGCGACGAGGCCAGGCGGCGGAGGGTGCGGCCTAACACGGCGCGGTGGCTACGGCAAGCTAGCGAGCTAATGGAGAGGGGGAGGAGGAGCAGGAGCTCACAGCAGGGCGTAGCCGTTTAGAGCGGGCGCGGGGAAGGCGTGGTGTAGTCGGAACCGACGGCGAACGGCGGCGGGGATCCGACGAGGAAGAAGATGGCGCGGGGTCGATGCAGGGTTCCCGGGGCTCGGGCCCGTGGTCGAGGAGGACGGGCTCGACGCGGCGGAGCTCGTGGACACGTCGGGGAGGAGAACGGGGCTCGGTGGCCGCGGCTATGGCGCAGCCATGGCGATGGCGGCGCTCGGTTGCGGTGGGGAACGAGGTGGAGCTGAGGGGGAAAGGCGCAGGGGCCGAGAGGGAGAGCGGGTGAGTGGAGGGGAGGGCTCGAGGCATCGAGGGGATGTCGCCCTTATCCCCTCTCCGACGGGGACGGCGACAGGGTTCGGTGGCGACCGGCGAGCGCGGTCGCTGGGTCGGGGGAACAGGGAGGAGGGAGGCGACCGGGGGAAAGGTGGGCTGCTGGGTTGGGCCGCCCAGATGAGCCGGCCAGCTGGGCCATCTGGCCCAGTGAGAGGGGGGGTTAGGTCCAGGAAGGGGTTTGCTCTTTTTTTTCTTTTTTTTCTTTTATCTCTTTTCTGTTTTATTTCATTTTAATGCATTTAGGCATTTTCTAAAAATATGTTTTCTCCACAATAATTATTAGTGCAATATTTGGCACCCATCGAACATTTTTGTTTAAATTTTTGAAAACTTTTATTATTGACATTAATTTGAATTTAAATTTTGAAACGGTTTCGAATCATCGCGAGGTTAACAACAGTAACATGTGGTGACGTGGCATCATTAGCGTGGGATTACTGTAACTTAATTATCCGGGCGTCACAAGTCTCCTCCACTACAAGAAATCTCGTCCCGAGATTTAGGAGCGGTTATAAGGGGGAAGGGATCTGGTTACGAAATTCTAATGATTCTTGTCGGTCACAGTTGCTCTTCTCGAAGAGGTCGATCCATTATATTGATGCCTCCAGTCCTCTGCTCCAGGTCATCATGATGAACTTTGTCGTCCTTCCCTCAGGATCTTCACCGTACTTACGAAAGGGTGAGAAGGGAAAACCCTATAAGGACGGATTCTAACAAGATCGAGCATCAGGCGGTTAACTCAGGGGAAGAAGCATAAGTATCTCTCGAATTGAAACTTAAGAAGATGTCGAGAGCAAAGTAAGAAGGTACCATGAGAAGTTTCAAACCGATAGGCAAGCGTTCGATGCCTATCAGAAGGTGAAAGGGGTTCAGAGCAACGAGAATAAGTATTGCGTCTAATAGCCAAATAGATCACTTGGCAGGTGGCCCGTGAGTTACATAAGAAGTCAAGCGCGAGGAATAACTTTGGAAACCGGGGGTGTACAGGAGAGTCAGGTTTCGATCCTGTGGAACTGTGGGTTATGGGCCCACCATGTGGGTTTGTTTATAGGAGCAGTGACATCTTGCACGGTCATGATAGCAAGGCATGTCAGAGAATACCCTGTCAGTTATGTCGGCAACACGTTGGTACCAAGGGCGAGGGACGAAGAGAACCATTTTCCTGCTCGTTGAAACGAGGCGGACCAATAGGCAAAGTTCTCATCCATCGGTGGCTACCGAAATGTCATCAACAAAAGTAACATGGTCTACTGAGAGAGTGGTACAACCTGGTGCTCACTAAGCAGGGAATTATCTCTGCTCAGCTAAGTCAGATTACAAGAAAGGTTAAACAAAACAATGGAAAGGAAAATATGATTATCGGAGTAAACAGAACAATGGGAAGGAAAATGTATTTAAACACATATTTCAAGGGTATATCCTTCCCAAGGACAAGCAGAGCATGATATCCAGGACAGGATATAATGTAGAAAACTCTTTAGGTAAGGTGAGAGAAATTTCATGACATCACCCATACAACGGTGTTTGGATAATTGAGCGAGAAACATTTAGCATTGGGCTTCAAATGTTCCTGTTGAAAATCGGAGTACCATAGACATGCTTCGAGATAGCATTGACATGGTCAACAGGTGAAGATCAGACTTTGGAAACAAAAAGGATCCATCAGGAACAACTTATAGAATAAGCCTTACAATTTCCTTACGGAAGAATGACTAACCTTGCCAAAAAGAAAACTATAACAATAGGTCCTCCGGCCAGGTGTGTTAGGAATGACATCACCTTACCGGGTCATAAATAGGCCAATGTTATAACTCTTGGAAATATGTTCCAACCATCATATCTGACCGAGATTCAGATCTGATTGGTGTCAGGATAACTCAGACTCAGGATGCCTGAGAAGAAAAGGTGCAACACAAATTGTCGAAACGACATCGAAGATTCTTGGGAGATGAACTATGGAAGCGAGTCCCGAACAAGGGTTCATCATTAAATCAAGGAGAGGTGAGGAGGTGACTGATTGACGCAGCGACAATCCATTGTGATTTCCAAAAGATGGATTTCCACAACTATGTGAACAAGGAGATAACATTAGCTAGATCGAATGACTTAATGAGGTATGCTCGAGGAAAACATACACAACTAAACATTGGTTGAAAGGTGCACCCGAATATGGGCTTAGGTAGAATGATCAATGTTAGAACGGTGATTCAATAACCAATGGTCTAAGAATGAAATATCGACCATTAACTTCAAAGCAATAGGGTTGCTAGAAGTTTTGAAGTCGCACATCATAGTTCAATTGTCGGTTTTCCGGTTAGAAACAACACGGGGATCAGAAAACAATTGGAGATGGCGAGAAGTATTACTATATCAAGAATTCTCAAGAGGTGGAGAAATTCTCACAATATCCTTGACATAAAATATGGTAATTCTCCAAGGTAGAACATAACATAAGCTGGTTAGCAAGGAGCTCCATAACATGATCAAGTTTGTGATGAAAGGAATGTAAGGATGTTGTCGATGGTAACTCAAATTACCAAGGAATGAGGATGGCACTTATCGTCAAGAATTCCATTGATATCCTGGAAGGAGTCAAAATGTTGATGATGATCACGACATTTTGTTGTCGAGGGGATCCACGAAGAAGCAATTGATCAGCGACTGCATGAAGCAAAAGGACTGATGCAACAAAAGATTATTGGAGCCACAGATACTACACAAACTCGGGGTCAAGTTTGTTGTTCGAGGTGAAACGATATGACGAGGAAAATCGACGTAAGCTTAGCTCATCGTTGAAAGTGGTGCTCCGGGAATAAGGACAGGTAGCACAGTTAAAATCATCAAGATAATGATATAGCCAAACAGGCTAGGAATGGCGTGATCGGGTACAAACTCGTACTTAAAGAAGATTACTAAGAGTTGTTAAACCGTAGTGCGGACTTAGTTCAGTTATCGGTGTCTTTGCGTGATTAATAACTCAGAGCCCGTGGAAAATTCGAATCAGTGAGAATGTAGCACTTGATGAAGAACTCATAAGAAGTTATGCAGTTCCATGATAATCTCGAGACACCAGGGGGAAATACTCGACGATAGATCAAGGTAGAGGTTGGACTAGGGTATTGCTTTGCAGAAGACAAGTGCTCAAACTTGCACGAGAAACGGAATCAAGGAGAAACATGGTCGGAACCACGATTGCAAAGGATCAATTCACCGATACCAGATGATATTATACCAGGGAAATAGCTATTATTATAAGAAGCTTCCATGATAGGATCTACATCGTGTCCATGGGCATGAACACAAAGGTTCAAGGTCGACTCCCACTTCTTCAATGTATAACCTTCCATTCACTTCTCGCGTTCGATGAAGTTGTAGTGTTGAAATTTTATATGGCAAAATACCAGAAGAGTATGACTCGTGAAAACTTTCGAGTTCACACATATTAAGGAAGGCATAGGTTCAACCCGTCAGGGTATCGTGGTAACATATACCACCAGCTTCAATAGTAAATACCACCAGCTCGAAAACAGAGCATGGTTGAGAAAACAGAGGATACAATTTACCAAAAGGCATTATATACCCATGGAAAGGCTCACAAGGTTTATTCAATAGGAAGGACACTTCGGATAAAATCCAACAAAGGAACCGATGGTCCACAAGGGATCTGATGTGAGCATCGGTACTCAACCAGAGGAAGAAGAATGCAAGGAGATCTGATTATAGAAACAACTGACTAACTCAAAGTTCAAATGCAAAAGAATTATGATTTCCAAATCAGGGGGTCAGAAGCAACGCTCTGATCAAGGATGGATAAGTTGAGTAGGCTTAGGGGTACAATCGATGGCAATTTGATAGGTCGAGATCCAGCTCACGTTTAAAATGACGTCTGAGCCGGAAGGATGAATTCTAGGATATGATTGAGGATTGCGAGCATTCGCAACAAATTGAATCAACGGACTCAAAATGATAATGACAAAAGATGCCAATAAGATTATAGACTTATGGGATTAACCATAATGCAAGCAAGTAAGAATTTCAAGAGCAAAAGGCTCCTGAGGATTTTCGGAAGATCGAATAGTATTTTGAAGACTATTGTGAAATACATGAATCAACTGGGGATGAGTCGATACTCGGTAGGTGCGAGTAATTTATTCATAGTGGTATTCATGTGGCAAAGAACAGCAAGGCAGTAAGCTCAAAGGATTCTCGGAGCAACAAAGAGAATTTCGAGGTATCTTGTAATAACAAGATCAACTGGGAAACATTGTATGAATGGCGAGTATACGTGGTTATCCATAGGAGTTCATCGATGAAAGGGAATTGCAAAAGCGATGAACACAAGTTCTCGGGTTATCAGTGGAGAGTATCTTCCGGGTCTTCACGTGCAGTAGACGATCATCAGTAATAAGGGGCTCTCCGGGTGAAAGTGATAACGAGATCCTAATGTTAGATTTAGTAAAATCATTTAACCCGAATAGAAGAGAGATCAGAGTCCCAGAGTATAGACAAGGAGTAAAAGATCCTAATACCACCCAAGGGCGACGTGGGCCCGTAAGCCACACAGCCATGTTAGTAAAAGTTTTTTCAACGAATAGACTCGACTTCGGCCAAGGAGTTGGCAAGGGGGATTCCTACAGGCAGTTGGCTCTGATACCAACTTGTGACGCCCCCGATTTGACCGTACACTAATCATGCACGCAAATGTGTACGATCAAGATCAGGGACTCATGGGAACATATCACAACACAACTCTAAAACATAAATAAGTCATACAAGCATCATAATACAAGCCAAGGGCCTCGAGGGCTCGAATACAAGTGTTCGATCACAGACAAGTCAGCGGAAGCAACAATATCTGAGTACAGACATAAGTTAAACAAGTTTGCCTTAAGAAGGCTAGCACAAACTGGGATACAGATCGAACGAGGCGCAGGCCTCCTGCCTGGGATCCTCCTAACTACTCCTCGAAGCCGAACTCCATGTAGAATCATCCTCGGGATCTCTAGCTCCTGGACTCCAGCATCTGGTTGCGACAATCAGGTATAGAAAGGGGAAAAGAGGGAGAAAAGCAACCGTGAGTACTCATCCAAAGTACTCGCAAGCAAGGAGCTACACTACATATGCATGGGTATATGTGTAAAGGGCCATATCAGTGGACTGAACTGCAGAATGCCAGAATAAGAGGGGGATAGCTAATCCTGTCGAAGACTACGCTTCTGGCCATCTCCATCTTGCAGCATGTAGAAGAGAGTAGATTGAAGTCCTCCAAGTAGCATCGTATAGCATAATCCTACCCGGCGATCCCCTCCTCGTCGCCCTGTTAGAGAGCGATCACCGGGTTATATCTGGCACTTGGAAGGGTGTGTTTTAGTAAGTATCCAGTTCTAGTTGTCATAAGGTCAAGGTACAACTCCGGGTCGTCCTTTTACCGAGGGACACGGCTATTCGAATAGATAAACTTCCCTGCAGGGGTGCACCATATAACCCAACACGCTCGATCCCATTTGGCCGGACACACTTTTCTGGGTCATGCCCGGCCTCGTAATATCAACACATCGCAGCCCCACCTAGGCTCAACGGAGAGGTCAGCACGCCGGTCTAAACCTATGCGCGCAGGGGTCTGGGCCCATCGCCCTATGCACACCTGCATGTTGCGTACGCGGCCGGAAGCAGACCTAGCCCCCTTAATACAAGTGCGAGCTTCCGGTCCAATGCGGCGCGCGCCACTCAGTCGCTGACGTCAAAAGAGCTTCGGCTGATACCACGACGTCGGGATACCCATAACTACTCCCGCGTAGATGGTTAGTGCGTATAGACCAAATGGCCAGACTCAGATCAAATACCAAGATCTTGTTAAGCGTGTTAAGTATCCACGAACGCCGACCAGGGCCAGGCCCACCTCTCTCCTAGGTGGTCTCAACCTGCCCTGTCGCTCCGCCACAAAGTAACAGTCGGGGGCCGTCAGGAACCCAAGCCCACCTCTACCGGGGTGGAGCCACCTGTCCTTTCATCCCCCTCATCAGAACCACTTGCGGGTACTCCTCGAGCCGACCCGACTTTAGTCACCACATGTGTCATGTATATAATGTATATAGTATATACCCATGATCACCTCCCGAAGTGATCACGGGCCAGTAGTATAGCATGGCAGACGGACAAGAGTGTAGGGCCACTGATGGAACACTAGCATCCTATACTAAGCAGTAGGATAGCAGGTAAGGGTAACAACTGTAGCAACAATGACAGGCTATGCATCAGGATAGGATTAACGGAAAGCAGTAACATGCTACACTACTCTAATGCAAGCAGTATAGAGAAGAATAGGCGATATCTGGTGATCAAGGGGGGGGGCTTGCCTGGTTGCTCTGGCAAGTAGGAGGGGTCGTCAACTCCGTAGTCGAACTGGGTGGCAGCAGCGTCGGTCTCGTAGTCTACCGGAGAAGGAGAGGGGGAAGAAACAGTAAATACGGAGCAAACAAAGCATCACAAAACATAAGGAGGCAAAACGCGGTGCTAGGTATGCCCTAACGAGGTAGTAAGTGATACCGACGAAGGGGGGAAACATCCGCGAAGGTATTCCCGGTGTTTCGCGTTTTCGGACAGGGGTACCGGAGGGGGGGAAGTTGTGAGATCGATAGGTTAGGGAGGTGTGGC
The DNA here is from genome assembly GCF_018294505.1 of Triticum aestivum. Taxonomy (NCBI): domain Eukaryota; kingdom Viridiplantae; phylum Streptophyta; class Magnoliopsida; order Poales; family Poaceae; genus Triticum; species Triticum aestivum. The sequence goes on from NC_057802.1 coordinate 143,873,648, forward strand.
GGACGAACGGGCTGCGTATCCGGATTCGTCTCGTCGTTCTCAGCAACTTTCATGTAGAAAACATTTTCATCCGAGTTACGGTTTAAAAGATATGAATTTTCAAAGATTATTTGAATTTCTGGAATTATTTGAATTTAGCAAAAATGAATTATGATGTCAGCATGAGGCAACGCTGACGTCAGCAGGTCAACAGGTCGGCTGACCAGTCAAACCAGACAGGTGGGTCCAGTGGGACCCACATGTCATTGACAGGGCACTAGCAGAGTTTTATAACTAACTTAAACAAGGTTATTAGCAGGTAGGCCCCAGCTGTCAGTGCCTATTTAGATTAATTAATTAGTTTTATTTATAAAAACATTTTATTTAGTTTACTTACGCGGCGGGGCCCGCATGACAGTGACACTGGGCTGCCCAGTCAGCAGTTGACTGGGGTCAACCCAGTCAACTGGGCCACCAGGACCCACTGGCAGCGACCCAGGGGGGGCCCACTTAGCCACGTCGGCGGACGGCGCCGGAACAGCTCCGGCGAGCCAAATCGCGGCGGCGCGTGGCGGGCTCGGCTCGGGTTTAGTGCACAGGGGGTCCCAGGGGCCGCGGTTGCTTGCGTTCGACGCGGCTCGACGCCGCGCATCGAACGGTGGCGGTGCGGGGTGCTGGGGAGGTCGGAGCGGAGCGCCAGGAGCTCGCCGGCGGCGGGGTGGTTCGGGCGTGCGGCAGAGGCGGGGCTACGGTGCGAACTGGGGCAAACCGAAGAGCGGGGCGAGGCCTACACGATGCGGCCAAGGCAACGGAGGCACGAACGGGACCAAAAGGTCGCCGTGGCCACGCCAGCGACGAGGCCAGGCGGCGGAGGGTGCGGCCTAACACGGCGCGGTGGCTACGGCAAGCTAGCGAGCTAATGGAGAGGGGGAGGAGGAGCAGGAGCTCACAGCGGGGCGTAGCCGTTTAGAGCGGGCGCGGGGAAGGCATGGTGTAGTCGGAACCGACGGCGAACGGCGGCGGGGATCCGACGAGGAAGAAGATGGCGCGGGGTCGATGCAGGGTTCCCGGGGCTCGGGCCCGTGGTCGAGGAGGACGGGCTTGACGCGGCGGAGCTCGTGGACACGTCGGGGAGGAGAACGGGGCTCGGTGGCCGCGGCTATGGCGCAGCCATGGCGACGGCGGCGCTCGGTTGCGGTGGGGAACAAGGTGAAGCTGAGGGGGAAAGGCGCAGGGGCCGAGAGGGAGAGCGGGTGAGTGGAGGGGAGGGCTCGAGGCGTCGAGGGGATGTCGCCCTTATCCCCTCTCCGACGGGGACGGCGACAGGGTTCGGTGGCGACCGGCGAGCGCGGTCGCTGGGTCGGGGGAACAGGGAGGAGGGAGGCGACCGGGGGAAAGGTGGGCTGCTGGGTTGGGCCGCCCAGATGAGCCGGCCAGCTGGGCCATCTGGCCCAGTGAGAGGGGGGGTTAGGTCCAGGAAGGGGTTTGCTCTTTTTTTTCTTTTTTTTCTTTTATCTCTTTTCTGTTTTATTTCATTTTAATGCATTTAGGCATTTTCTAAAAATATGTTTTCTCCACAATAATTATTAGTGCAATATTTGGCACCCACCGAACATTTTTGTTTAAATTTTTGAAAACTTTTATTATTGACATTAATTTGAATTTAAATTTTGAAACGGTATCATCGCGAGGTTAACAACAGTAACATGTGGTGATGTGGCATCATTAGCGTGGGATTACTGTAGCTTAATTATCCGGGCGTCACACCGACATACAAGAAAGCTCATCTGTGGTAAGTGAACAGTTGCACGATAAAGAGAAAAACCGAAGGAGTACAAATCGAAATAACCTGATGAGGCTGCGGCGTCGGTATAGCAGGGCTGGTGGAGTTGAATATGGCGTCTGTGGAGCGGGTCCGGTGCAGTGGACGAAGGCTTCGGCGGGCGCATTGTACAGTGCTTTCGGTGAGGCAGATCTGTTGCGGCAGACGAGGGCTTGTATGAAGGGCCAGCGAAGGGGTGGACGAGGGAGTCAGTGAAGGGCCTACACTGTGGTGGATGAGGGCGCCGGTTAAGCAGATCCGGTGCGGTGGACCATGATGGCGGTCAAGGAGATCTGGAGCGGTGGACAAGCCAGTCGCTGAAGCGGCTCCGGTGAAGTGGTGAGTTGGCAGTTGGGGGTTCCAAGGTGCGGAAGGTAGATCCGGCGGGGTGTAAGGTCCACCGCTGCGGCGGAGGACTAGATTCGGCGGCTTGCCGTGGTTGGGGGGGTCGGGGAGGGGAAGGGGAGGGGCT
>NC_057802.1:143875930-143876718 GCF_018294505.1 Triticum aestivum
GGGGTGTGAGGTCCACCGCTGCGGCGGAGGACTAGATTCGGCGGCTTGCCGTGGTTGGGGGGTCGGGGAGGGGAAGGGGAGGGGCTCTGGGGAAGAATGTTGGGGGCAAAGAGGGGAAAACAATGGAGTTACCAAAGCAGCCCTTTTCCGTTCATGTGGCAGGGGTAAAACAGGAATATCGCAGGGCTAAACTTTCGGGCGCGTGATATTTCGATGTGAGCGGGAAGTTTGAAAGCTTTTGGTGCCTAAAATTATAAGTGTTCTGCTCTTGTACGGCCGACTATGATATCATGGCCTACAATTTGTTTGTTTTGCACGCAAAAAAAAGTGCAAGTTTTGAAAATCAATGTCTCCAACTCGAAACTTAGATTGTCCATTCAATTCAAATATGGATCATTGAGCTCCTACAAGCAAATACCATCATACGGTCCAATTCAAATGAAATTCCGAATGTGTTTATCCTAAATATGATGACAAAAGCAAAAATGTGTATGTGTATGAATAAAGTGGATGATTATAAAGTTTGAACATGCCCGGATGTGTATATCTCTAGGTTTGGTATATGAATTTGAAATCACGAAATCCTGGCTTAAAAAATGTACCTCCGTTTAAGTGAATTACAAAAGCTAATGATGGAGTCGAATTCCAAAATTCCAATCTTAGGTTTGTAATTCTGGTACATCAAGGTATATCACGCATGTTCAAAAGTATCGTTATCTCATAGTCCAAACTGTGAAACAAATTGATCAACCATGGGTGCACAATATCTCAATTACGCTAAAGTCCCT
>NC_057802.1:143876838-143885384 GCF_018294505.1 Triticum aestivum
GAGAAGTCGTTCTCTCCCCCAAACACCAACGCACGAGCACATTAACACCCCTCTCTCTTCTAAAGTCCGGACCCCAATATAGGTCTCTATCACTTTGTCTCTCGGGCATGCACACATCTCTTCCCCCACTCTCTAGGTCTCCCGCTATCTCTCTTTCCCAAGCACACGCACTATGTACAATGTATATTTCCCATACACACAAAACGTTGCCCCCAAACATCTATCTCCCTGGTTATGTGGTTCTCGCACACTCACCTCACACACCACCCCCACTGCAAACAAGCACACTTTGTCTCCTTGTGCACCACTCTCCTCTTTCTATCTCTCCCACATGCGGACCCGCCCCAGCTCCTTCCCTATATACATATATGTCGTGACTCTTTCCATAGCTCCCTAATGTATCATCGTTCTCGATTTCGCACATTGTTCTCTACACCATCTATTCTAGATCTCTCATGAAGTCCCTATCACACACACGATGACTTGCTTCCTTTGCGTCTCCGTACATAGGCCAATTTCGAACAACATCAACATTGTCTCCCTATCTATACGCCATTTATGGACACAAACGACCCCTCTCGCCCCCTCTCTTCCTCTCTCTCTCTCTCTCTCTCTCTCTCTCTCTCTCTCGCTCTCTCGCTCTCACACCCCTCTCCCACACACACACTCGATGTCTCTTCCAAATAGTCTGCTCCCCCCGCCCGCACCCATGCTATCCCGCTACTACACATGTCACACCATTCCCACTTCCCTTATACTAGGTTTACATCATTAGTGGTCTCTCTACTCCACATACACACACTCCCTCTCACACACAAACACGTGCACAAACACACACAGACATGCACAAACACCCATTTATCTGGATCCTCATCTCTCCCCATGTCCGCATGTGTATCTCACACACTCACTCTCTAATTATGTATATGTGTCTCCACGTTACACAACACAAAGCCCCATGTACATGTCTCTCTCTATCCTCCACACACATGGACACAAAGAATCTGTTATCATTGCCTCAGTCTCTAACATATCACACACGCACACCGTCTCTCTCTCGCAAACACGCTCAACAAGGGTTTCCCCGTGAATAACTTACCGTCTATTCATCAACAGTCGTGGCAGTACGGCAAACACGAGACGTGAAAAAGAATAAATCTACACGTGCTTAGACCACCTAGTATAACTACTAGGACAAGAGCAAGCCGAAAACGCGCCGCCGTCACCCCCTCCTTATCGGCGACGGAAAAACCTTTGTTTTACACAGTCGAGAAGCCATTGTGCTAAGGCCCCACATGCCGAGGCATTGAATAGAATGTAGATGCTAGTTTACGGAAGCAAGTATCGATAATACGTTTGTATCTCCATACTTATATTTCTTCTCTTATAAAAAACCGAGTTGGTGATGATGGTACGTGTGCCATCTTGCAATATAGACCGTCCGATCTATATCTGACGTATGGAAATTAAACTAAAAGATACCCGCACCCCTCTCCACATTTGCAGACAAGGCCTTCCCTCGTTCATCCTTATCTCCGACACCTCATTGTTGAGCAATTAAGAAGGAAGCCTCTGGAACAAACTGGCCTGGTGGCCGCTGCCGGCGTCGTCAATCCTCATGCCTCCGCTCAGTCCGACCACCAATCACCACCACACCCCACTTCTCTTCACCTTATCTCATATTTCTCGAGATATCATTAGTTTTTACACATGGGATTACTCCCGCAAGGGTCAATCACAACAAGTGTTTTATAAAAAATGCATCTTGATGTTCCGTGCAATGCACGGATCTTGTTAGTACTCCTACAGAAGACTAGGTTATTGATGATGGTGTGTCTGCCATCCGTCGTTTCTGACCATTAGATCTACATCTAACGACTGTGAGGTAAGTTGTTGCCTTTTCTCACCAACATCCCACTTGTCTACCAATTTGTAGAAAAACCCATAATTAGTATCTTAAAACCAACCACATCCCTCCCTGACCTCACCAAAACAGCCCAAGGAATATATTCTAATTGAAACATATTATATCTCTAGTTTGTCTAAAAAACATAATATATCTCTAGTGATATATGTATATCAAAATTAGAGTGTTTTGTATCAAGTTTGTGAATAAGTATTATTCTAATTATGATTCATTGCAACGCACATGAACATTGCTAGTATTTCCAACCATGCATTTTTTTCCTAGTATTCCATAGTTTCGAGTTTTCCATCAAGATATTAGTCACTCATGGTTGATATTTACTTTCAATCATGTACACATATGCACTATGTAACTAGCCTTGCTTATTGGCTTCCAAAGCTTAACTTTCACTCCTACTTACAATATGTAGAGTATTTAACAAAAAACTACCACTTTCAACCAGCCCTAGGAAGAATCTATTGTATAAAAAATAGCAAAAACATACCCAAAATTTCTTAATCCACGCCAAAAACTACTACTACCTAGTACTCCTACCGATTAGGTTCGTTTAAACCCATTTATGACAGGGTTGGCCCACACGTCCGTGCTGACGAGGCAGCTTAAACCAACACATTTTGTTTGACCGTTGACACGAGGGACCCACATCTGACCTTCTATCCTGTTATTCCCCCTCAAATCATTGTTTTTCCAGAACATTACTTCAAACAGTACTGATGCGTGTTCGTCGGTGGCGCCGGTGATGAGCGAGTTGGCCGCCGCTCCGCCGGACGGGTCGGACGCTGCGCTCGCCTCCGCATGGGTTGGCAGGCTGGCCCGAGCATGACTCATGAGCGAGCAAGCCGCCGCGCTGGCCTTTGCTCGAGCCAGATGGCTGGTCTTAGCGCGGCGCGCATGAGCAAGCCGCCGCGCTGCCGTGCCAATCTAGCTAGCAAACCTTGCAGACAAGCAGGTGGACGGAGCTATCTTGGCTAGCTAGCGACCGCGAGCGCCGGACGGAGCTGGCATCCGGGCTGCCGCAACATGGACTCTGCACCGCCGGCGGTTTTGACCTCGCCTTCTGCCGAAGGCGGTAGCGGCGTCCCATGGCCTAGGATGACTAGGTGGATAGGCCGGAGGTAGGAGGTCACTCGGGGATTTTTGTGCAGACTGACATGTAGGTCCCATAAGTCATAACGCCCGGTCGAATAGAAGGCGTTGACTTAATGGGCGACATGGGCCCCGTCAGAGGTTAGAGTTAGATTCTAACCCTAAACTAACTCTAACCAAAGTGGTGTTTGGATGGCAAGGTTAGATTGACAACAAACGTATCCAAACAGGGCCATGGGTTGAAACGTGCCTATAATGGCACTTTGTAGAGTAGTCGTTTGTTGGTAGGGCTGGTTGGTAAGAGCATGTACAATGGTTGATAAGGTAGTCTTATCTTAAGTCTGCCACGTATGCAAGTGGTAGTAGTTTCTTGGCATTTTAGTGGTTTCTTGCATTATTAGGGGTTTCTTGTAAGCAACAATGTACGTACTACTAGCGACAAAAGTCGATTCTAGGTTGCGTTGTACTCCAACGAGTACTACTAGTGGTCGCGGGAGTGTATACCTCGTTTTGTGGGTTCGATCCCGGCCGAACGCACGGCGGCCTTTTTTTAAATAGTTACTTTGCTGCGAGCCAATATTTTACACGGGTAGTTTGAGTTTTGAAGTCAAACGGACGTGCGGCACCACAATCTGGGTGCACTGGATAGCCTAGCCATGTGAACGGGTTTTCCTTCCCAGCATCCCTTGGCTTGCGTGCTCGCCCTAGCCGCACCTCGCTTGCAGCTTCCTCATCAGCTAGTAGCATATTTAAACTAGCGCCTCCCAATTAAGCCCGAGGAGCCGGAAAAGCCTGGCCGGGCATTGGGAATTGTGCAATATGGCTCTATACGTAAAGTGCTATACTACTACTCTGTAGCTTGTGGCGTTGCACGCATGGACTTCACTCCATTATCGGCTCTACTATAAAAGAAATCCCTCTTGACGTGTGTTTTTGAAACGGATGCAAAAGCTTTGCTTCATCTCATTCATAAAGAAGGAACTACTAACAAAGTTCGACGAGATCCATTACACCTCCACAAATGGAAGCAAAAAGCCTAGTCTCGCTGTATCAAATAACTCAAATGTTCTACCCCCGCAGTAACCGTCGCTGATAAACAGGTTGCTAGTGTGTGCGTGAGAGGAGCGGCTGAGTAGGCCAGCTACATGAGAGGAGCGGCTGAATAGAGCACCGAGAGTACCCACTAGGCCACTACGCAGGTGTACTTTCCCTGCATTGATAGTACAGCGATGGTTCTAGAGAACAGTAGTACCCTCCACTTCCAACTGTAGCTCCTTGGCCCTGAGATTCAAGAGTTCAAAACTGGTGCACTATACTAGACTAGACTAGAAGTACAGTACATCCCACTACTAGTTGAGAAAAAGTAGTACTAGTACTGCTATAGTACGAGTACGTACTCCTCCGTCACATAATGTAAGACGTTTTTTGACACTAGTTGGCGTGTACAAAAAATAGCAAAAACATACCCAAAATTTCTTAATCCACGCCAAAAACTACTACCTAGTGCCAAAAATTTCTTACTAGTGCTATTATTTACAGTATAATGCAATCCCATAACGTTCCATAATGCTAGTGCTAGTAGTAAATAATAGCCTCACCCCTTCTCTAAGGAACGATCTATAGTTGGAAGGGACGAGGCCCTGCGGTTACTACGCTCTTATCTCCTCCTCGCCAGTTCCCCTCCCCCCGAAGAGAAGGCAGTTCGTCGCTGCTCCCATGGATTCGCCAGGTGGTTCTCCTCCTCGTCGGGGCTGGGAGACCTTGGACGACGATCCTCTGGGAGAAATTGCACGCCGCTCCGATGTCCTCACCGCCGCAAGACTCGGTGCTTCCTGCACCAACTTTTTCAAGACGGTGCTTAAACAGGCTTGGGAAAAGGCCATGCTTGTTGGTCTTCCATGCGTCCTCGGGGAGAAGGTTCTTCTATGGGACAATCCTTCGAACAGTCCACCGCTCCCTCGCCATGGTTGCACGTTGACTCCGCTAGAGTTGACGACGTTGAGAGGTAGTCGGATTTTGTCCGATGAGCAGGTCAGTAATGGAGTTTGATCATGTAGTACTTAGTTATTCCATTTCCATCCTGTAATTTCTCCGCTGCCCATCGTCTTATATATAGGTCTGGGTCGGTGCCAACGAAGATTGGCTTGCATACCTACGGCCGGATACCACCATCATTTTGCACAACATCCACAGCAGTGCGGCCGTTCCGGTAGACCCCTTCTCCACCATTGGGATCCGCCTTCCGGACTGGCTGGGCTTGAATACGTATGATGATGCCTACATGAGATTGAAGAAGATAGCAATTGCGGACCCGCCGACAAAGCGACGCGGCTACGACTATTACTATCTCATCGCGGTGTTCGACATAAGGATTGCCATCAATGTAAGAGGCAGTAACGGCAGAGGCTGGCGCATGTTGGCGGCGGCAGATTTGTACCCCTACACGTTCGAAGTCGCCGTGCGCCATCTAGGCCGCATCTTCGCGGTGACAAGCCAGGGGACTTGTTTCATCTGGTTGCCATCCTACGGTACGGGAGATTACAAACGGAATGCACAAACCATCATTTGCATCCCTAACGGTACTCCATTATTTTGCAGGGACCAGTCATCCCCCGATCAAAATAAGATCGCCGATCCTGGATGTGCATTTGCATCCGCGATTCGGTCTAACCTGGAACCTTGTAGCTGACTTTGGCATATTGGGATCAACTATCTTAGCAGTCGTTACCCATGGTACCACTGATGTGCAACATGGTCACACAATCTACCACGATCGGACCGTCACCATCTACCCAGGTATTCCATTTTTTAACCCTCTCGCCTTCTCTTTCATTGTTGTACTAGTAGTACTTACTAGTACTAGTAGGAGTACTTTTTACCTTGGAGGACACGTATAGCTAGCTAGGCCCTTGAAGACTTGAAACCACTAGCTGCCACCATCTTTGTTTTTCCATGTCTTACTATCTCATCCATGTAGCCAAGAGTGGCTATATATAATAAGCCGGTTATTTTACTTCCTCTATACCGGAGTAATATTATTTGCTGCACAGTATTACTGACCACCATATTTGAGCACAACATTATTATGCATGGACCTTGACTATGTACGTCACCATGTGTCCAGATCTGAGATGCCGCGTGTACCAGATGAATGGCGCCGAGTTCGACCCCCGTGATGCTACGTGGGTGCCGAGGAACACTCTTGGAGAGTACTCGCTTTTCATTGGGGACAGCTACCCCATTGTGAAGCGGATGCCACCTTCCGTGCACGACACGGAAGGCCTGCCGTTCATGAAGCATGGTTGTGTCTTCAGTGCGCACCGCCGGATGAACGACATGCTGGGACACGCTATCCCTGATTTATGCCGCTTCAGCTTGGATGAGTCTCAATCGTGTGGAACCGGACTAGAAAGTTGCGATAATGATTCCCGTTGCCCACCGCTATGGATCGTGCCATCCATGAAGAACACCTGGGACTGGAACCTGGAGGAGGACATGTAGCCCATCTATAACGTGTAAGTGGAGTACGGTAATTGTGAACGGTAGCGCTGTGAATATATGTAGACTAGTCATGCACAAATTTATCACATGAATTGGAGATGAACTTGTGTGGCATACTGGCATTTGTCCTTTAGAATTTATTACTAGTAAATGTGTTATGTGTACGTGCAACTTGTGGGGTTGTTGCCCGGGGCGTCCAACACGCTCTTTGCGAAAAAGAAAAGGTGGCACAGCTTTGGATATACGTGATGTGGTGGCATCATACAGTAGCATCGTTCGCTATAGTTGTAGTACACTCCTACTAGGACGACAACTCCTATAAAACCTTGCGCTTGGCTCTTTGCCTCTTCGGGAGGTTCAACAGTTCGTACTCGTGTGAACCTTGCACTTGGCTCTTCGCCTCTTCGGAAGGTCCAACAATGATGATACTACAGTACAATATGCTTCTGGCAATCTGACACCGATTGAACTGTTGCACGTCCACCGCGAGGGCGAGGGCGAGGGAGAGGCGTAGTAAGCAAGCTTCCCCTCGTTCGGCGAGTTAACGGGACACATCAAAGCAGTACAAGTATTACTAGTCCATACTGCGTCCTTTCCGGTTAATATGGCTTAATTTGAAACAAGAAAAATACACTGGCGGTCAACGTATGTAACAATACGCTCTTTACAGTCACTATATATAGTTTTGCGGTGATTATACGATCACTAGCTCATCGTAGAGCATCCTATTGCACCCTACTGACCGGCCACATAGTCGACGTGGCACTTTGTTGACTGGTTAAATTGTCACCTGGTTTCTGGGTCCCACCTGTCAGTTGGCAAAGCAAAGAAATCAGTTAAACAAAACTTTACGCAGGCACGACAGGAGTCCAACCCTTGCGCGCGAACCACCCTGGTTGTGTATGTGAGTGCATGCACGTGTACTCCCTCGGTCTTCCAACAAAGAATGTACATCGGCTAAAAAAAGAGTGTAGTACATGATGTACATCTACACTTCCAATGCATTTAGCCTTTAATCTAAATCGATATTGATTGACTAATGCACCAACTTGTGCTCTAGGTATAGGCTACATGTCTATCCTTAATTACAGCATGCAACGACCTTCATTTAATCTTCTTCTCTCAATGGTCGCATGCACACATAAGTCTGCTACTTTTGGGCGTTAATTATGCCCTGGTCAATGTGTAAACCTCTAAATGTACAGTATTTCACGGACGTAGGGAGTAGGTTGAGCACTTGAGAGTGAGCGTGTGTGTTGCATCGTGTGCTGTGTGCCGCATGGGTGCGTGAGTGTTGCGTGCGTCCATGTGTACGTGTGAGTGTTGCATGTTGCATGCATGCATGCATGCATGGGGCTTACTCCCTCCTATTGACATGTTCATATTTCAAGCTTCCTCTGTTCCCTCCATATGGTGATACTCCCTCTGTTCCCAAATACGGAGTAAAAGCCTCCCTCTGTTCCCAAATACAGAGTATTTGTGTTTCTACAGATTTCAACAAGTGACTAGGTACGGAGCAAAATGAGTGAAGTGAGCGTAGAGGCATAGGGATACTGTAGAAAAGAAGTCTTCGCGATCCATTATTCCCCATCTCGGTCAGAGAGAACTATTCAACTAATCTTCGCAGTGAAGTGACAATACACGCTGCGGCAGATGGGACACGTAATTAATAAGCTGAACCAGCGTGTTGGTGTTACTAAATCAGCCTTACCCAGTACTGCCATCATGTTTGCCAGTAGAGCATGCTTCCGCAAATACGCCTACGCACCTCTGTCCTCCATTAACTGACATATGGGCCCTCTTGTGGTAGACCCACATGTCATTGGTGTAACTATTTACACTGTGAAGGACGGTATATCCGGGTAGTAGTACTAGTAGAATTGAGATTTAATGCACTTTCTTTCATGTCTTCCACTCTTCTTCCTCCTCTCTTCTTCTTCCTGCTCTCTTCCCCATCGTCGGCCGCACACCATTTACCCCCGCTCACTGCCCGCCCGCCCGCGCCATCTTCCTTGGTAGCTCGCGCGTACCA
>NC_057802.1:143885542-143891884 GCF_018294505.1 Triticum aestivum
GCTCACTGCTCGCCCACACGAGGAGAAGCTTCTTCGCTCGCCCGCCCGAATCCACTTCCCCGCTGGATCGCAGGCACCGAAAACCCCAATGGCAGAACCAACTAACACGCAGAGGCGCGATTGGAATTCCCTCCCCGATGTTCTCTTGGAGCAGATCTGTAATCGTATGGACCTACTCAGCACCGTCCGTCTGGCCGCATGCTCGGTATCTTTGTACCGTCTACTCGTCTGCAACCGGCCGGCTCTTTTCAAGACACCCTGCTTGCTGATGCCCGATCCTCGTAGGTGGCCCAGACACCGACTTGACGATTCTACGGAGGTTGTCGTGGTGCCCCTCGACATGCTACCACTACCCGTCCACCTGTCCTTCATTCGCGGCCACTACTGGGCGGGCATGAAGGCCAACTGGATCGTCCTCATCCACCAATTCGGTAGTCCGTGGCATCTCGTGGATATCTACACCCAGCGAGAGATCACCCTTCCATCGTTGGATACCGCCGCCATCGAGCCTCGCGGCCCGCCGGACACTCCTGCCCACTATGCATGAGACGCGTCAAGCTTTTGGCTCAACCTCTGTTTGCTGAAAGTTGTAATCTGCGAAGTGCCCACACCATCAGAAGACTACATGGATTACAAGCTCATTGCCTTGTTCAACATGGGATTAGTCTATCTGGAATCCGGTCGCCATACATGGTTATGGCTCATCATCAATCCTGTTGAGGCAACATTTCTGTCTGATGCTATAGTGCACGATGGCATCGTTTACGCGGTCGACGCACAGATTGGATGCCTATACTGGTGGAATCTATCGTCGTGTAATTGTTCTATCTCATCTCATCTTTACCTTATGAATATGACTGCCTGTTCATTGTTAAAAATTTAGAATATATAGTATGTCTATAACCACATCATTGCTATATGTTCCTCTGATTTCCTAAATTTTTATGACCACACATGTTATTGTTAGAGTTGATATGAGAACAATTGGCATCTAATGATTGTTAGAATACATATTATGAGCATAACATCATGATTGCTATATGTTACTCTCATTTCCAAGATTTTTATAACAACGCATGTTATTGCTTAGAGTTGATATGAGAACAGTAGTAGTAAGTGCTATGGTAGAATATGAGTAGGCTCTGTCATAGCTGTTTTCCTCTCATTGTTACATGATGTTTGAACCATGACATATTGCTAGAATATGAAAGCCATTGGTTTATTTTTTTAACTTGGGGTATGATTATGACCACGGCATTGCAATTCTCTATCTATGATATGTGTCACTGTTATAATAATCTTAATTCCACACATACTCTGAACATGATTGTTTATTTTTGTCCTTTTGGTCTCCAATTTGAATTGTTGCAGTAGACGCAAATGCGCTGGCCTTCATGATTCCAGGACCTGGAATCATACCAGCCGATGGGTGGTGGTTTATCGCTCGTTCAGCTGACGGCGGTCATTTGATTCTTATTCGCACATACCTAATTGACCAAACCATTACATCAAACCACATGCAGTACAATGCGTGGGGCGTTCGTGACATTGATGGCTATGGCTGCTTCGTGTTCGAGAAATATCCCAGCTCCGTTGGGCCAGGCGTATTCAACTGGAGGCGGGTTTACAGCCTCGGCAACCACTCCTTGTTCCTCGGGCTCAATTATCCGATCATCCAACCAATCATCGATCATATCATCGGTGATGATTACCGTGCTATGCAACTTCCATTCGCCAGGGGGGGCTGTGTTTACACATCATACCATGGGTTTCATGAATCACGGTATCCAGAGATTCGTCGACACAGCTTGTTGCCAGATAATCTTCAGTGTGTGAAAGGCATCAAGCTTCCATGCGATGGATGGCTTTTGAAAACCCGACATGCGGTGATGTGGTTCATGCCAACAGCAAATATGCACAACTTGATTCGTGCTTATATCTAGACTGAGCCATGTATTCTGCTGCTGTAGCACGACCCTCTTTTGTTGGATATTATGTAACTATACGTCGGTCAAATTATTCATCATGTCCACACATTGAATTGACGTGACAACACGCTGCGCGTGAGGTGACACAAGAATCCCGGTGGCGTGTTCGGGTATTCTGGACTTCAGATTTGGAGTACCACTTATCTGTCAAAATCTTTCATCATTCACTTAAAACAGTCGATTGATCATACATTGAGTACCATATAACTGGAATTACCGATGCAAGTCGAAGAAGGATTGGCCGGTGCTGCCGGCTGGCGCCAAGTTCGATCCCACGGACCAGGAGCTGATCGATCACCTTGAGGCCAAAGTGAGTGCTGACAGCGCGAGATCTGACCCTCTCATCGATTTGTTCATACCAACCATCGATAGCGAGTACGGCATATGCTACACCCAACCTGAGAAACTTCCAGGTAAGACACCGATCGGCCGTCTACTTGCACAAACATATTCCTTTGTTTATAGCTCTATTTTTGTTTTTAGACGCAGACCTCGTGAAGCAATTACAATTTGACAGTTAATAAAAATTGAAACAAGTGACTGCAACATGCCAAAGATGTTATGAAAATGCCAACTACGTACACTAAAACCTGTATTCGACAATACTGCAGGTATCACACTGAGTGGCCTAAGGAAACATTTCTTCCAGCACAATTCTAGGGCATTCAAAAGGGGCACGTGGACGCGTCGCAAGATACAGTCGGAGTGCGGCATGCACGCGATGTGGCACAAGACCGGCAATACCTTGCCGGTGATGGTCAATGGTCGGCAGACGGGCAGCAAAAAGGTTCTGGTGCTGTACACCAACAAGAACATCGACCATTCCCACAAAAAAAAGAAAAAAAGAACTTGGACCAGCAGAGGACCAACTAGGTGATGCACTAGTACCACCTTGGGGACCTGGAGCAAGAGAAGGAGCGGGAGCTGGTCCTCTACAAGATTTTCTACCAGATGAACACTAGGGCCAGGAGTAAAAAGATTATAAGTTAGTTTGGTATTGGTAGTTGTACGTACTACCTTGTCGTCCGTAAGTTGGTATTGTTGTTAACGATCTTTTGGTATGAACTTGCATTTGCTTCCAACCATTATGCCGAGAGTCGACGTGGATATAAAGCTGAATCATTTGTTTCGAAACGAATTTTCAGGCACCTGATTTTTATTTGATGGGTAGCATAAGCACCTGTCGTTCGAATTCCCAGTTCTCCAATTTTTACGAAACAAGTGCATGCACTTATTATCATGATGAAAAAACAATATCCCTGCTGCATCCCAATTATCAGTCTGTACTTGCAGAATTCTCTCGTTTATTGAGCACGTATATTGTTTTTTCAGGTCGAGCAAGTTTCAACTGGGCTGTAGACTGCCCAGGCTTGGTTTTGTTTTTAGCAGGCCCAGCCCATGACGACAACGGGGCACAAAGATCCAGCAGGTACCTACTGGCCTCTGGCCCGCCAGCGTTAGTTATATTTTGTCTTACAACATCCGCAGGCAGTTTTTTTACTGAATCAAACACACAGCCCAGTTCTATTTTCCTCTTGAAACACATGTCCTACATCCGTTTTCTAATCTCTACCTATAGTTTTACTAGTTCATATACACGTATCATTATATTGAAAATACATAAAATTCCCTTTTCATATTTACATCCTTATTTTTGTTGTTGTTTTCCCTCCCATCGCTGATTTTTTACCACTGGTTTTCCCTTAAACCAACTCAATTGTCCCACGTCTTATTTGCTTACAAAAACAAAACTTTTTTTTGGCAAATCAATAAGTTCTTAAAAAATGTTTATCATTTCGGGATTACAACAGTTCGGACTCCACCGAAATATGCAAAATAAGGTTGAACTTTTTGACCATGGTCCTGGGCAGAAAATGGGCTGTAATAAATTACTTAAGAATTAGCAAATGGGCTGCAAATTATTAAAAAAAATAGCAAATGGGCTCTATGTTGTGTGCCACAGATTTGGAGGCTGACTTGTGGGCCTACTAAGTTCATGCGTACACAAGGTTTCTCAAAAAAGAAACTTAGTCAACAATCGACTCTACCAGCGTCAGACCGTTAGATGTCAATCTAACGGCAATCGTGCTTCTTCAGTCTCTGATCTTCCTGCCCCAGCCGCCCAAACCAGCGCTGTCGGAACCGCCTGCTCCCGCCTCCCGTGGCCGGCTGTGCTGCCGGGCAGGCCTCACGGCCCTATCATACTCACATCCCTGGCATGTCTATCCCTCTACTCACCCACACCTCCTCTTATTTTCCGGCGATGGCAGCCGAACCAGTCAACCCTCGTACCCTCCACCGCGTGGGCAACCACTGACGTGTCTTCCCCGGCTTCGTGTCGTTCCCTTCGTAGGCCTCGCCGTCGTCCACCGCCCTGGTGCTCTCGGCACGGCGTGGTCAACTTGGTCAACAAACGACATCCATCGGAAGTGGACTATACGTGGAGAGGCTGACAGCTGGGTCCACGGCCGCACACAAGGAAATGCCTCCTTATTACGCGCAAAATAATGATTCCTCCACATGACATCTGGGACCCGCCGTAAGGGCCTCTGTATTTCACGAAAAAAAAGTTCCCTCCGCTGACAGGTCAGACCCACCAACTATATCTTCGCACGCAAGGAAGTGCCTTCTTATTGCGCACAAAAAACTGAATACCCCCCTGCCAGCTGGGACCAACCATAGTGGGAGGCTGACTTGTGGGCCTACTAAGTTGACAGGGACGGAGGGCTTTGTCAACTTAGTCAATATATGAACGATTCTACCTCTAGTGACTGTACGGTATCCATCCAACGGCCGTAGTGCTTCTTCAACCTCTGGTCTTCTTACTCCAGCCGCCCAAAGCAGCGCCAGTCATGCCGCATGCTCCTGCCTCCCGTGGCCGGCTGTGCTGCCGCGGAGGCCTCACCGCTCCCATACTACTCCCACCGCTGGCAACGCCATCCCTCCACTCACCCACTCCCCCTGTTATTCTGCAGTGACTACAGCCTCACGCCGCAGCCGAACCAGTGAACCCTCGTACTCCTCTCCGCGTGGGCATCCACTGCCGCGTCTTCCCCGGCTCCACGTCATTCCCCTTCCTAGGCCTCGCCGTCGTCCACCGTTGTGGTGCTCTCGGCGCGGTGTGGTCAATGTGGTCAACGACCGACTTCCATCGGAAGAGTACTGTACGTGGAGAGGCTGACAGCTGGGTCCACGGCAGCCGCAAGGAAGTGAATCCTTATTACGCGCAAAATAATTATTCCTCCACCTAACAGCGGGGACCCACCGGACGGGCCACCGTATTTCACGAAAAAATGATTCCCCCCTGACTGCTGGGACCCACCAGCTACATCTTTGCACGCAAGGAAGTGTGTCCGGGCAAAAAAACGATTCGCCCCCTGACTGCTGGGACCCACCAGCTACATCTTCGCACGCAAGGAAGTGCCTGACAGTTGGGACCTACCTGGCCGAAGCATACGTAGTGTTGTCATTCTGGTCGCGACGTGTATGTACATACTGGTCGATGTAGAGGCGCGCACGTGTCTTAGTAGAGGCGCACACGTGTCGTAGTAGAGGCGCGCACGTAGCATGTACACGTACGTACAACGGCCAGGGTGCAAGAAACTAAATACGGCCAAGCACGTACATACGGGCGGGGTCTCGAACGCCTACTCGCGCATACGTACGGCCAGGGCTCGTGTACATGGCTGGGTTGGAACGGAGAAACTGCGTCGGCGTTGTGTTCATGTTGAGGCAACGGAATGCGTCGTGTTCATCGGGAGGCAACGCAATGCGTCATGTTCATCAAGACGCAACAGAACGCGTGGGAGCCAACCGGCTTGGACGGAACAGGCGATGGAAACGAGGCCTGGCGTACCGCAGAACGGAGGAAACGACCTTGTGTTCGACTGGCCACATTCGAAACGGGATCCTGTTCATCGGGAGGGGTCTGGTGTACCGCAAAACGGAGGAAACGGACTTGTGTTGGACCTCCTACGGTCGAAACGGGGTCATGTTTATCTGGAGGGGTGTGGCGTACCGCAAAACGGAGGAAACGGACTTCTGTTGGAGCGCTACGGTCAAATCGGGGGTCCTTTTCATCGGGAGGGGTGTGGCGTACCGCAAAACAGGACTCCACGGGCTACTATTCATCTCCACCGTCGACCTCCTCCAGCCTCCACGGGCTACTGTTCATCCACCGTTGACCTCCTCCAGCCTCCACCTGCGACTGTTCATCCACGGGCTCCTGTTCATCCAGCCTCCACCGCGCGCTACTCCACTGGCTACTGTTCAACCACCCCTCTCCACGGGCTCCTGTTCAACCACCCCTCCATGGGCTACTGTTCATCCACCCCTCCATCGTCTACTATTCATC
>NC_057802.1:144238104-144250386 GCF_018294505.1 Triticum aestivum
GCTCACCTCGGGCGCTGGCGGTGTTAGGGAGAGGGGCATGCGGCGTCGAGGTCGGGGACGGGGTCGGGGTCGGGGCGGCGGGCGCACGCCGGAAGGCGGCGATGTAGGGGGGCGTCGGGGTCGGGGCGGCGTCGAGGTCGGGGTTGGGGTCGGGGGTGGCGTCGAGGGTGTGCGGAGAGCGACGGGTCGCGCGCGGCGGCCAACGGCGATGCAGGGTGGCGACAACGGAGGAGTAGGGATTTGGGGGAAGTGGCCATGGGGGAAGAACGAATCGCGCGGTTAAGTAAAAAGTAGCAGAAGCGCGTTCCAGGAAGTGCACTACTGTTACGATAGCTATAGCGCGTTTCTTAACAAGCGCTACTGCTATTCCTTTCTCTTTTTTATTTGCTTTCCATTTAATTTTATTTTCGTTAGCAGTAGCGCCTTTCTTCATAAACGCGCTGCTACAAAACAAGTAGCGGTAGCGCTGTTTTTGTAAGCTCGCTACTACTATGTGTAGCCTATCGGCTTAGCACTGGGAATTTTAGTAGCAGCGCTTTTATGGCTAGACGCGCTACTCCTAGTTAGCACTAGCGTGCTTCTTTAACAAGCGCTACTGCTAAAGTTATGTGTATAAGGTTTTCCCTAGTAGTGTAAGTAGAGATACTATTTGTGCATCCAAAAACCCTTAAACCCAAATCTTATTTTCAAGTGTCCACCATACCTACCTAGGGATTGAGCAATAAAAATTGCTTCTAAATGTGTGAGATCATTTAGTGTAAGAGAAAATTGAGTGTTGCACGAACTTGTGATGGTGAAGAATAAAAGCGACAGACTGCATAATAAAGGTCGCTATCACAAGGGGCAATGTAACGTGACGTTCTTTTGCACTAAGGGGTTGATCATACAAATAAATAAGCGCATGTCAACCCCTCTGCTTCCCTCTGCGAAGGGCCTATCTTTTACTTTTATGTATTTACTTTTATGCAAAGAGTTAAAGGTTTCCTTCTATTCCTTTCTATTTTTCTCCTTTGGCAAGCATCATGTGGCGAGGAAAGATCTAGGCACATATGTCCAGTTGAATATAGATAGCATGAGTTATTATTGTTGACATCACCCTTGAGGTGAATATGTTGGGAGGCGAAACTATAAGCCCCTATCTTTCTACATGTCTAGTTGAAACGTTTTGCTCATGTGTACGCGGTGAGTGTTAGCAATCATAGAAGACTATATGATGGTTGAGTATGTGGACTTTCCTAAAGGCTCCGATACATGACCCTTCCTGAAAAGATGATGAATTATAGTTGCAAAGTTGACTGATAACATAGTTTGTTGGTTTTTAATAGAGTTTTTGCTTTATACTTCGATTGTGTGATGAATTGTTACTTATTCATGAGAAGTATCACTACAAAAAAAATACACTTCCGTGATGATACATGTTTGTCACAGTAGGTCACGTTTTCTGTCATGCATGTACATCCATGACAAGTTTATGACAAAATCAAGATAGTCATACCTGTGCTGTCGTAGAAGTGTTCCATGACATTACCAAAATTATCATCACGGAAGTGTCCACTTCCATGACGATAAATCGCACGTCACAGAAGTGCTTTCGTCAAGGGTGACCGACACGTGGCATCCACCGTAACGGAACGCCGTTAAGCTATTGGGTCCGGTTTTGGATCCGATAACCCGTTAACATCCCGGACCAATGGGGATTTTCCACGTGTAAAATCATCATTAGCCGGAGGAAACACGTGTTGCCTCACCGTTGGGACATATGTCATCCACTCATTGGATAGGAGGCGCCTATGATAGGTCGACACGTGGCACGGCCCAACTGTGGCCCATTCCGGTGAAAAAGGCCGGCCCTGTAAAAAAAGCAGGCCGGCCCATATAAGGCCTACTTGTGTCAGGTCCATTTAAGCCCACGACCCATACGAGATGTGCCAATTCGGCCCATCAACGGCCCGTTAAAGATTTGACACCATTGCAGCCCATCGTCAGTTTGAGCCCGTTAACAGCCCGCTATATATTTGGGCTCAATATCGGCCCGATGAGATTTTGGCCTGTTAAAGGCCCATTCAGTGCATGGGCCAATTTTCACGATGTACATCTTTTGGCCTTTTAGCGACCCATTTAAATGTTGCGCTAATTTCTGGCCCGGTGTGTCTTTCAGCCTATTGACAGCCCATAAATCAGTTGGGCCATTTGTAGTCGGACCTGAGTTTCGGCCTTTTAGCGACCCATTTAGGTGTTGGGCCAATTTCCGGCCCAGTGTGTCTTTCAGCCTGGTGACGGCCCATATATCTGTTGGGCCATTTGTAGTCGGACCTGAGTTTTGGCCTTTTAGCGACCCATTTAAGTGTTGGGCCAATTATCAGCCCTGTGTGCCTTTCAGCCTGTTAACGGACCATAAATGAGTTGGGCAATTTGTAGTCGGACCTGAGTTTTGGCCTTTTAACGACCCATGCCCTTCATGGTCCAATACCAGCTCGGTTTCTCTTTCGGCCTGCTAAAGGCCCACAACACAGTTGGGCCATTTACAATACGACCTGACTTTCGGCCTCTTAGCGGACCATGCTCTTCATGGTCCTGTATAGGCCCGTTGTCTCTTTCGGCCTGCTAAAGGCCCACAGTATAGTTGGGCCATATGTAGCCCGAACTTAGTAACAGCCTATGAATGGCCCGTGAAATTAACTGGGCCCACCTATTGCCCACTTCGATGTCAGCCTTTTAACGACCCGGGAGATAAGAGGGCCGACCATTAACTTTCGGCCTGGTAACGGCCCATTAACTTAATGGGCCCACTAAAGTTCGTACATGTCTTTAGGCCAAATTAAATAATTTGATCCCATTACGACGAGCAATTATGCACGGGACCAAAACTGATCAAGCAAAGGTACGGCATACAGAGAAAAACGTTGCACATCCAGCATATATTATAGGAAATTACATCCACTGGGCAATCAAAGAGTGATGCCAGTGCAAATAAATGAACAGAACCTAACGATCTACAACGTCACAATCTGCAACCTCAGCACGGATGACGCCCATAAGCATGTGGGCAAGTTCTTACTGCTTTGCTACACTGTCTCTGAAAACATTGATCAGTTGTTGTGTTGCACGACTCTGCACCTCTGATTCCTCCACCATTTCCATCATTCCTTCAGCCATTAATTGGTTCACAAACATACATTTTTTCTGTTGCATTCGAGACAGAGGATACTGAACAGATTCAGATGGCGATTTTGGCAGGCTTGTATTATTGATAGTGGAGAGTGTCTCGATCACTGCATCATAACATAAATTAGGAGGGGAACCTAATAGATTAATCATCAGTTATTGGCGAATTACCTAGCCTAGATTTATTGGAAAGAAACAATGGGGTTGCCTTGCTGTTTTCAGAGTTTGTCTTCTTATCTTCAGCAGCCTGCACCAAATTAAGACACTAGCACTGCTATCATTGGCCAGGTCAAATAATAGGAAAGCAACATTGCCACAATGAACGTTTGGGCAACTAGCCAACACCAAATTAACACAATATGGCACAGCTATCATCAGCCAGGTAAGGTAATAGAAAAGCAACATTGACACAATGAATGAATGGGCAACCAGAGCAGCACTACATTTCAGTAATGTGCATGATATGAGATAGTACACTCATGCAGCTCAGTATGCAAAACTACCAGGCAGTTTTTGTGACACCCAAAAATTTTATTTGTTTTTTTAACTTTTATTTGATTGGAGGGATGTTATTTAAAATTTTCTTCTAAAGGGCTCTCCCTCTCAAAAACTTTCTTTTATGGCAAGTGTTTTGTTTGGATTCACCCAAGGCCTGATTTTTGGTCTTGGAGGTTTTTCCATCTTATGTGGACTCAACACCAAATGTTTTTCATTTGGAAAAAAAATCATTTCTTTGAAAATCTTTTTTAAATAGCCCTATGGCATTGGAGTGATCTTTTTCCCCCTTTCAAAAATCACCTCTTGCCATGACATGAGTGGAAATCCCCTCCCAAAAGCCTTTCCCCATCTTTGTGACAAGATATACTTCAAATCCAGCAAGTTGAACCTCCCCATGAATTTTCTTCCATTTAATTCTTATCAAAAATATTTTCTGCCTCCTATGTTGATCCTTGGAGGTTTACAAAGGAACTACCATTTCTACTTTGAGTTTGGCCTCCAAACCAATTTCCCTGGCTAGTCCTTAGAGCCCTCAACCAAGATCCATGATGATCCACTAGTCTCCAGTTCAAATATTTCAAATTGTACTTGCTGCAAGTTTGGACCATATTTGCCAAATTTGATGAAATTCATTTGTTTTCTCCTCCTAAAAATCTGAGAAAATTCAGGCAGCCTCTCGATGCATTGAGAGGTCACCTCACCAAGTCCCAGCTCTAGAAATTTTTTTCTTCATGCCAAATCATTTCGTCGAGCACTTGAAGAGCACTGTTTCTGCCAAGTTTAGAAAGTTCAGTTAACAGTTTCAGAGCCGCCGTCGTTTTCTTCAGAGACCTACCACGATCTCGCCAGTAGCCGCGGTGGCGCCTTGCTCCCTGATCCCTCCTTCTTATCCCTGCGCCGCACGATCGCCTGGAGGCTTGCGGGCGTCGGCGACGAGCAGGAGGAGGTGCGCCACCCCGTGAGCGACGGCAGCAGCGGCCTTTGCGGCTGCCAGAGAGGCGCAGCGTTGGACGGCGCCGCCCAGCGCCGCCCAAGCCACCAGAGGCCACCGCGTGGCCATCCACTCACCCGTGCACGCTGCCGTCCGTCGTCGTGAACTGCTAGGCGCGGAGCGTGCTCCCTGCCGCCGCCATGCCCGTACTGCCGTTCCGTCGAGGACCGGCGTGTTACACCAAGCCCGACCGAGGTTTAGCGGAGGAATGGCACCAGTGACCCTCCTTGATGATGCCTAGCCTCCTAAATCCCCTGCCCAACCTCTGCCTCGCCGTAATTGCTCACCGGAGCTATCCCGTTCACGGCCACCCCCTCGGATCGCCTATAAAAGGAGGCCCCGAGCTCGAGCTCGAACCCACACCACCCCTACACACTACCAGTACCACGCCAAGCCACTGGGCAGCCCCCGAGGGAGTCTTCTTCCCCAACTCCGGCCGCCTCGACCCGCTTCGGGACCCAGCTCGATTCACCCCCATGCGTGCACCTCTACCTCTCAGCTCATGCCAGTAGTCTCCTAGTGCATCCACTCTTCTAACCCGCTTTGGAGTTTGCAGCACCCACCAGAGTACTCCACCATCGCCCGAACCACCGTCCGCCGGAGAAAGTGGCGCCGTCGACGTGGTGCTCTCCGATGGCCAAGTCCACCACCCACCGACGCGGAAGAACACCCTGAACCTCATGGTACCCTCTGATCTCTCTGCCTCGCCGTGGTTCAACGCCAGCGGCCACCGCAGCCTTCGGGCGCCGGCGAGCCCCGTTGGAGTTTTAAACCTGAGGGGTGGGACCCCCCCGTCAGCCTCTCTTCTTTCCCCCCCTCGAACCATTTTCTGATAGCGCCTTCGGGCAAAGTGCGTTTTCTCTTTGGGCTGGCGCATTTCATTCTGAACCGTTTTTTTTGTTTTCTCAAACAAGTCCCTGGTTCTTTTCTGTTTCATCACAGATTAGTCCCTGGACTAAAACCCTTATATCTTTTTAATAAAAGATGATTTTTGATTGATTCTTTTTTGTCAGTCTTATATTTTTGTCTAGTTTTTTATAGTATTTATTTGGAAAAATTTTGGAACAATTTTTATGCACGCAACGATTTTCACGTTAGT
This sequence comes from Triticum aestivum, assembly GCF_018294505.1. Lineage (NCBI taxonomy): Eukaryota > Viridiplantae > Streptophyta > Magnoliopsida > Poales > Poaceae > Triticum > Triticum aestivum. Next base: position 144,243,858 of record NC_057802.1, read on the forward strand.
ATACGGTTTCGTTACACCGTAGGTTCCGGAGGAGGTGACGGAGCCGCGAACTTCGCCGAGCTAGACTCCGACTTCTCCGAACCAGGCAAGCATGTTTGAACCTTTGATATGATAGGTGTTTTGCGTGTTTGCTTGAATGGTTTGTGCATGGCATATGAGCATCGGTGAGTATTTCATTGCATGTAAGGCAACTAAACCGTGTATTCCGAAGTTACGGTGACCTTTGATGAGAGGTGGCCTGATCATGTGGTGACATGAGAGGTAGTAAGATGGTATTGTTGTAGCATGCCAGTCTTACGTCATCCAGTAAACTCCGACGTTAACGTGGACTGAGCCACGTTATCGTTCTTCCCCTTTCGTGCTGCCACATGTTTTCTGCAAAGAATACGGTTTAGTAAGTTGCTAACCTCTTTCCTTGTACACACCAAATAGAGGGGCCGGGATGAGGGTTCCATGGCCCTGGATTAAAGCCAGTCATCCGGTCAGGGGGCATGGGTGTTTCCGGTTGGGACCGAGAGGGGGGCACCCCTTAGAGCGCGCGGTATAAATTTGATCCCATGCTACGCGAGGTTGTAGCCTCCCCGTCTCAAGGTTTTTCTTGAACGTTGCCGAGGGTGATTCCTGGCATCGGAATGTTGAATGGGTGTGTACTGGTTAGATGTGTTTCTCCTAAAACACCGTAAACGGAACTAGTCCCTTGTGACTACTGAAATCCGTTGGTTGTGGTTAAGAGTACAAACTCTGCAGAGTCAAATCCTTCTGAGTCATTGTGTCCATGGTCAAGGACCATGGCCAGTATATCCATATCCATGTCAGTCCCTATGTCAGTCTCCGTGGTAAATCCCCGGTGAACAAGCTTGAGTGGTAAACCCGGTCGAACGTTATTCCTGTGGATGGACTAACCCTATTATTTATCTCGTACCTGAGTATTTCTCTTGAAATGATTTAAATTCATGAGCTACTGAATTAATAAGCTATGATATAAGCCCTTTATGTGATGTCGCTCAGACGTCCGACTGTGGCACTCTTGTCTTTTACTTTCAATATAAGCCCTTTATGTGATGTCGCTCAGACGTCCGACTGTGGCATGCTCGTTATTTACTTTTTGATGTAAGCCCTTTATGTGATGTCGCTTAGACGTCCGACTGTGGCACTTTGTCATTTACTTTTGATATAAGCCCTTTAGGTGATGTCGCTCAGACGTCCGACTGTGGCATGCACTGTCATTTATATTCTATTATAAGCCCTTTATGTGGTGTCGCCTTGACGCCCGACTGCGGCATTGTTATTTCATTTGTATCCTTTCGAGGGGTCATTCACACACTCGACTGGCCTTCAGTATTACGTTGGGATTTCGGGAGGACTATCGCCCGACTTCCTTTTATTTTCCCATGCATTGTTATCTCATTGTCTGAGTGCGCTCTATTAATCTGTTCATATGCATCATGTTTACATTTGTTATATCTTATGTCCGAACTGTCTTGCGAGTACTTTCATAGTACTCACCTGGCTTGTTGATTTGGCCAGATGTTGACGAAGGCGATCTCATGCGTGAAGAGTTTGATAGTGAGTCCGACGCCTAGAGGAGTCCCAGTTAGTCTCGTGCGATCCTGGATATTGGTCACTTGTATTATATACGCTTCCGCCACCCGCAATAAGTATCCTCGAGCCTCACTCCGACGCTCGAAGAGCTGTTAGTTTCAGGAGTCATGTCATCCACTTCACTGTGACATATACACCACCGCTTCTATTTGTGAGTCAGTAGTTATGCCACCATATCCGCCTTTATGTGTGATATCGGCGTGTTTGTAATAAATTATTGAGCCATCTCCGCTCAGCCTTGTATTATATTTAGTACTCCTGGTTTTTCTTCTGTGATCAAGAAATTGTCTACCAGTGAGGAGGATTCTCCTCTACTGGTCCGTAAAAGGGATCGGTTTCTCAATAAACATTTTATTGGAAAACCGGTCGTGACAGTTTTCTTTACAAAAATCAACATTGGCACCTTTAACATTTTGCTACAACTAATTTTAGATTAGATAAAGGTTGGATTCACGCCGATTAACAAAATACATGCTGATGTAAAAATATAGTGATATACAACAGGTACTTACATCAGCATTGGAGCACAAAGAATTCCCGCAAGATATTTTCCTCGAATACAATCCCAATGAAGGAAGTCTTCTATCATTTAACCTTATTTTCTAAAAGAGAGATGGGTAAGAAACATGTAGAAAATATGATCAGAATGCTATAAAATTTCATGATGCGAGAATACGCACACGCTTCTTAGAATGGAGTTGACATTCTTTTGCTGGACTGGAGCGGACTAGTTCTTTGGCCACTGGAATCTGCTTATTATCAGTGGGAGTTGCGTTTCTCTGTGCTGGAGCAGTATCTATGAAAAATGGAGTTGGTTTATTATCTCCTGGCGTTTGGATCTTTTGCAAAGACCTGGTTTGTAACCCTTCAGATTCTAACATAGCCGTCTTCCCCTTGCATGCCTTATATAGAAGAATGGTGCTTCAATTATAAAACATGCTATAACAGAGATGGAATAGGTACCGAAGAATAGAAAGGCATGACATATTGACATGTATTCCCTCCATCTAGAAATAAATGGATGGGTCTAGGCGTATTTCAGTTCTAGATACATCCAGTTTTATCCATTTCTGCGACATGTAATCCGGACGGAGGGAGTATGATGTAAGAGCTAGGGATACGACAGGACAACACAGTAAAAAAACACTGAAAACCCACTGCAGAACCAAAGTAATCAAACCCACTGATAAGATAGTACACTAATGCAGTTCAGGATGCAAAACTACCAGGCAGTTTTCCTTACAAAAATCAACATTGTGGCCTTTAATCATACATTTTGCTACAACTAAATTTTAGATCAGATAAAGGTTGGATTCACGCCGATTAACAAAATACATGTTGATGTAAAAATATAGTGATATACAACAGGTACTTACATCTGCATTGGAGTATTGAGAATTCCTGCAAGAGTCTTTCCTCACAGACGATACCAGTGCAGAAATTCTTCTATCTGTTAAGCTTATTTTCTAAAAGAACGATGGGTAAGAAACATGTAGAAAATATGACCAGCATGCTATAAAATTTCATGATGCAAGGATACGGACACGCTTCTTAGAATGGAGTAGACATATTTTTGCTGGACTGGAGCGGACTAGTTCTTTGGCCACTGGAATCTGCTTATTATCAGTAGGAGTTGGGTTTCTCTGTGCTGGAGCAGTATCTATAAAAACAGGAGTTGGTTTATTATCTCCTGGCGTTTGGATCTTTTGCAAAGACCTGGTTTGTAAACCTTCAGATTCTAACATAGTCATCTTCCCCTTGCATGCCTTGTATAGAAGACTGGTGCTTCAATTATAAAACATGCTACAGCAGAGAGATGCAATAGGTACTGAAGAATAGAAAGGCATGACATATTGACATGTATTCCCTCCATCCAGAAAAAAATGGATGGGTCTAGGCGTATTTTAGTTCTAGATACATCCTTTTTATCCATTTTGGCAACATGTAATCCGGACGGAGGGAGTATGGTGTAAGAGCTAGGGATACGACAAGACAACACAGTAAAAAAACACTAGTTGAATGTAAAAGGGATAATTAGATTTATGCCCCTAGTTGTGTCCCACTCGTCTGTTTTACCCCTAATTCCCAAAAGTCACCGGTTTTGTCCAAGTCACTTTGCTCCTCTTATGCTTTTGCCCTTTGACCGTTTGACCGTCAGTTTGAAAACTTCATAACTAATTCATACTGAATCAGAAAAATGCAAATAAGATACCAAAATGTTCAGAAAAACATCACCTATATGTCAGTGTCATTTGCATTCATGAAAAAAGTGTTGGAAAATGCACATCCGAGTTTTAGCTCTTTTGATACCACCATGAATAGTGAACTCTAAAAAAATCAAAAAAATTCAAAAAAAATATGGTGGCAAAGAACAACAAATGTTCTAAGTGCTTGCCAAGTTTCATTAGGGAACGACATTCGTGGAAGTAATGGCAAAAAAATAATCTATTTTGGAGTGCTGATTGTTTTTTTTGCCGCGGCACCCACGAATGTTATTCCCTGATGAAACTTGGCAGTCACTTAAAACATTTGTCATTCTTTGCCACCAATTTTTTTTATTTTTTTGAACTTTTTTAGATTTTACTATCCATGGTGGTAGCATAAGAGCTAAAAATCGGATGGGCACTTTCCAACACTTTTTTCATGAATACAAATGACACTGACATGTAGGTGATGTTTTTCTGAACATTTTGGTATCTTATTTGCATTTTTCTGATTTAGTATGCATTAGTTATGAAGTTTTCAAACTGATGGTCAAATGGTCAAAGGGTAAAAGCATAATAGGAGCAAAGTGACTTGGACAGAACCAGTGACTTTTGGGAATTAGGGGTAAAACAGACGAGTGGGACACAACTAGGGGCATAAATCTAATTATCCCAATGTAAAACTGTATGCTAGCTGAATACGTATGGAAAAAACTAAGGCAACATACACGTGTATGATTGGGAAACTAAGATGGCATTGCAATAGAGCACTAGGACTGCACTTCAATGTAAAAAACATGGTATGGTAGACAGATGAAGTACATACTGATGAATAACAATGCATAAGATATTCAGAAGCATGATGTCCAAATTAAGCAGATGGCATTGTGATAGAGTAGAATGACAGTATTTGAATTTGAAAACATGTTATCATGAATGGAATAGGTACTGAAAAAAAGGAAGGCATGACATACTTACATGCATGATCAGCATGCTAAGCACATGGCATTGAAACAGAGTAGATACACTCCAGGACATTATATGCATGTTCTACCCATATCACGGGCCAAGTCAGAGCAAGGACCTTGTGGGGTGAAGAGGATTCAACATCTTTCTGCAAGTCTTCTGAAGAACTGCCTTTACATGTTCCATCATATTGGGTATCATTGACATCAAGTTTATTGGCCTTTACCTTGCTCCGTGAGGTTCTTGTGGATATATCAGTGTGTGCAATTATATCTGACATGCATGGAAGACAACTAGTAGTTAGATTTATGTAATGAGTGCTTGTAGGAGACTACATAAATAGTAGGACTGGGGTTAACTAGCAGCAACAGGTCTCAAAAACTAAAGGGATAACACAAATGAAAGCTACAGAATATGTATCGTTTGTACTCGAGATTAACTAGATGGCACACAAAAGTATTAGAACAACATAGGTAATACTAGAAGTGGTATAATACTATAATCACCAGCCTGTGGGATAGCATTGGCTGATGGATGATAACTATGGAACAACGTTACCTGAAGAACAAGTATCTTAGCTGAACTATGGAACAACGTTAACTCCTGAACAAGACCCGTAAGAGATCAACATGAATATACAGTGAAACGTGATAATCTATTTTCCATGCTTAGATGAATAACAAAGCCATAAATGTTGCACACAAGTAAGATGAGGGTACAACCTATCTGCCCGCCATCCATAGGAGTGAGCATCATGTGCTGACTTGTCGATGGCCCTGCAGTTGTTGTGGCTGTCCATGTCAGGCACGCGCATTCGATGCGGGGAACTGTTGAGTGGGGACTATAGCTCCCTTCTGGTGTATGCTTCCCTTGTTGGAGCAGCTGTGGTGAGTCGGAAGACGGTGTGGCTGAAGATGCAGATAACGCATAATGTTAAGAACGACACATCTCTTCGATCTGAAGAAATACACTAAGAGATCAACAGCAAGGTACGAGAGTGGTCACACGTCTGTTGACTGAAGACTAAATTGGGGTCACACGATTTTATTTTATTTTGGTACTCTCCGATCTACGCCGGATGGCTTGATGGCCGTCTTGTGCCTCCCGGCTGACACTGTTAGGAATCTTCCCCGAAAAGCCAGCGACCAACGGCAGAGCAGCTTGCCTCCGCCGTCCGTGGCCCCGGCCAAAACCCCGCCCCCGCCCCACCACACTGCCATGGTTGCGCCGCCCCCGGGCCAATCCACAAAGACTCCCCGTCATCCAGATCCGGCGGCGGCAATACCTTCAACCCACGCAACTCTAAGATAGCCATCTAAGCGCTGCTTCCGCGGCGAACTTGTGACCCCGCACCCTTACGTTAGACACCAGCCAACCGGCAGCCTAGGAGCTCCGCCGCCTCGAGGGGTGCTGCTTCCCATCGGGAATCGATTGGCCCAGAATAAAAATTCAAAGTCGGTGAGGCCGGCGCGGTTGCGGTGGCCACCGGTGGCAGGGAAACAGCGATGCCGCGATGGTCGACGGCTACGGGGAAGCAGCACCGGGACTCTGGACGGATCCAAAGTTGGAGCCGCTCCGGCGCCGTGAACAATGGAGGGGGTGAATCGGCTCCGGTACGGTTCACGCGGCCGTCGTTGAGATAGCTCCAGCAGCACGGAGTAAGAGGCACACGACCCAGTGCACGACAGCAAATGGACAGCGTCTCCGGCATTAGGGAGGAGGGCGGCTGTGAAATTGGTGCGGTGGGGGCGCCATGG
>NC_057802.1:144250708-144280473 GCF_018294505.1 Triticum aestivum
AATTGGGAGGGGAGTGGAACCATGTTTTACGGACGCATTTGTCTGAAATGTGAGGGGGAGTTACAGTTCTACCCCTGCCTTTAGGCTTCTCGGCTTGGGTCTGTGTACTGAGGGTCGGGGATAGTAGAGTAACTTTGCTTGTCCCCAAATAGTGGGCGGGAGCGATTTCGGGCGAGGAGGGCGTGTTTTGAAATATAGTGGGCGCGAGCGATTTCGGGCGAGGAGAGCGTGTTTTTGAAATAGTGGGCGCGAGCTATTTCATGCGAGGAGAGCGTGTTTTGCCGACCATGGTTTATGAATTATTTGGCACATGTCATTTAGGCCGAGGAGAAAGCGCGCTTGGATGAAGTTACAAACCTACCCTCGATGTACAACGGGCCAATTAATGTTTCTCCCACATAGGACGATAATTTCGTGTCTCCCATTTATTTGCTCGAGCAAATTCCACCGAGCAGAGGATGTTTAACGTTTCGTTCAAAATTTGGGAGAACGAGCATCCACGTCTACCTTACCAAGTCGATTCGAATCAAATTTTGAAATATTAGCTTGCCACTTCTTTTTTAGATGGAGAGATGATGCTCGGGAGTAATGTGTTTTTACATGCTCGTTGCTAGCGATTTACTATATGACAAATAGTTGACCCACTCAAAAACGGGAATCAAACCCAAAATAAAATATCTCGATTCAATGTAATAGCTCGTTCACCAGGTCAAAATAGTGAACTAAATCCAAAATTGAACACCTCAATCGAATAGCATGTTGTACAGTATGATAGTACTCCATGAACATGTTGAAAGTCAAATTAACGAACTTGTTTGATATACGCATATATCCGTTCATGTGTGGATTGCAAACAAGATGTTCTCCAATTTAAATATTTGAATGCATGTTTATATCGAAACATGGTTTATATCAGTCTTTGATGCATAAACGCGACCTCCCCCTCTCCCGGACTCCTGCTCTCTCTCTCTCTCGCCGACAATCTTCAATTTTGTCGCACGCATCCAACACACAAACCTTGTTGGTCCCTCTCGCTTTCTCTCCATCTCTCTCTCTCTTTGTGTGTGTGAGTGGGGGGGTCTTTCTAGTTCGCATGCATATATACTCCATCTATAGGTCTCTCTCACACACTATGTATGATTCTCTAGTCCAAGCTAGATATCTTGGGTGCACTCATCGTACACACACAAATTCCTTGGCTCATTGCCCGTAACTCTCTCACACACCACTCTGTCGTCTCGGAGCTCTTCCCCCTCTCTCTCAAACACTCCATCTACCTGGGTCACACATACACATGCATATCTCACTCGCACTCGATAGGCCCATCTAAAACTCTATCTCTCTCCCTCGTTCTCTCTCCATCTCACACGCACACACACACAATCTCATGCCTAGCTAGCCAAGTATGATGGTCTCTCACTCAATTGTAGGCACACGCAGTCCCCCCTATATGTATATGACTAGCTAATCTTAGTCTCCATCACAAACATGTGCATGGTCTATCTCGATTTCTCTCGGGGCATCTTTCTATCGCGCACGCACCTCCCTCGATCTCCCACCCATATAGTCCCCTCACGATCTCGAGGGGGTCTCTCTATCACAAACACACCCTCTCGCCCTCCCCATGCATCCATGTTCTCCATGTGTCCCTCTCGGCCTTTGTTCCTTGTTGGCCAGACCTCTATTGGACATGTGCTATAGGGGTGTCTCTCTCCGTTGCAAACAATCACACACTAGCTATCTTTGTGTATCTCCTCGCCTCGCTTTTCTATCTCGGAGATGCATGCGTGATATGTTCGCCTAAGAAACGAAAAATCACACTCTCTCTTTAATTCATCGTTTGTTGTCACTTTCTCTTTCACACACATACTCTTTTTGCACACTTACTCATTCTCCTTCACACGCACTTGATCCCTCTCGACTTAGGCACTCTCCTCGGTCCATAGAATATTGATTTATTGAAAAGTCAAACATCACAAAGTTTGACCATGTACGTGGAGAAAAACAATTACATCTAGAACGGCAAACATATACCATTAGATTCACCATGAGATGTAGTTTAGTATGATGTATCTTTGGTATTGAAGATATCAATAACATTTGTGTAAACCTGATCAAAGTTTCCAAAGTTTGACTTCTAAAAAAATTACATGCACTGCATTATCGAGCGGATGGAATATCTCTTTCCCCCTCTCAGCTATCTGACGCACCACTCAGCCTTATCGGGGCTCCTCGATCTCTCTCAAACTTTATATCTCCCTTGTTCACACATACACATGTCTTGCTCATGCTATACATATAGACCCATCCAACACTCTCCGCCCTTGTTCTCTCTCTATGTGACACGCACCCCCCTAATAAGTACCATAATCCCTCACTCCATCATAGGCGCAAGCACTCCCCCCTAAGTATGATTATCTCTCACTAGCCATCAGGAACACACGTATTGTATCCTTCCATCCATACGTCTATCTCGATATCTCTCGGGGTATCTTCTATCGCGCACACACCTTGCCACTCGATCTCCCACCCATGTAGTCCCATCACGATCTCCAGGGGATCTCTCTATGACAAACATACACTCTCTCCTCCCCATGTCTGCATTTTCTCCGTACGTCTCTCTCGACCTCTCTCCCTTGTTTGTCAAACCCCTTTTGGCCACGTGCTAGGGGTCTTGCTCTCTCGGTTGCAAACAACCACACACTATCTCCTCACCTTGCTTCCGTTATCGAAGATGCATGTGTGATATGTTTGCATAAGACACACGTTTTTTCTCGAGTTTTATCGAGTGTTGTCCATGTCTCTTTCACACACGCACACACACATTTTTCACTCACTCTTTCTATTTCACTCTCTCTCTCTAGTTAGGGACTCTCTCACGTCCATAAGCATATGGATGTTTTGAAAAGTCAAACCTCAGAAAAGTTTGACCAGGTATATGTGGAGAAAAACATTTACATTTAGAAAGATCATTAGATTCATCACAACATGTACTTACTTCATACTATCATTTATCTTTGGTATTGTAGATATAAGTAATTTCTTTATAAACTTGGTCAAAGTTTCAAAAGTTTGACTTTTAAAAAAATGTTGGAACTACATTATCGAACGGAGGGAGTATCTCTTTCTCTCTCTCTCTCTCTGCTATCTCTTACGGGCCTCCCCTCTCACACGAACATTCTATACCGACGGATTATACGCTCACTGTGTCAGCGTATAGCTCCGTATATTGTTTAGTTGACCGGTCAACTAGTCCACATACTGCCTTGTCAGCTCGTGTTCTGTATCTTCGTGTGCTGGCCCATGTGGCAGTGGGTGAAAATAAGTAAACTAGAGGCCCATCTGACGCGCGGTGAAGTAAACAAAGTTGAAACCACTCGGGGTAGCACCCCGCACGCTAGTAAATTGAGGGCGCATTGAGGACACACTTCTTCCGCGTGGAGGACGCACTCGCGCACAATTCACCACTGCGCGGCGGCATGCACAGAAGGACGCACTCGCGCACACCTAGCACACAACACACACCAGCACACGTGTACACCGGCGTCGCCGCCGGTTGAGATGGGCGGTGAGGCAGCCAACAAGCAGAGGCGGCTCAAGCCAAAACCACATATGGCGAGCCTGGACTTCATCAGCAGCCTCCCCGACGACATGCTGCTCGTCATCATCGGCCTCCTCCCCACCAAATCTGCCGTGCGGACCACCCTGCTCTCCCGGCAGTGGTGCCCCCTCTGGCGCCGCGTCCCCCTCAACCTCACCGTCGACAGCTGCCTCTGCGACGGGGATTGCAAACGCATGGCCGTAGTCTCCAAGATCCTTTCATCGCACCCTGGGCCAGCCAGACGCCTTGACATCCGCATGTTCAGTACCAACTGCAAGGTCCAACCCAAGTTCGACGATCGGTTCTTATCCCCGGCCCTAGATCAGCTCGAGGAGCTCAGCTTTGAAGCTGGACGATGTCGCTCTCTGCCGCCGTCCGCGCTCCGCCTCGCGCCAACGCTGCGCCGCGCCAGCTTCAGCTCCTGCTATCTTCCCCAGATTAATGTCGCGCCCGCCCTTCTTCTCCCTCAACTCAAGCAGCTCGACCTCTTCGACATTGTCATCTCGAAGAAGGCTATGGAGCACCTGCTCCGCAGCTGTAGTGCGCTCGAGTACCTTTGTCTTGAGCAGATCCACGGGTTCATTAGCCTCCACATCGCCTCGACGAATCTCCGATGCATCTATGTGTCTTGCTGGCCCCGAAACAAGACATCAATTGGGAAGAGATCACTCCAGCTGTTCCATGTTATGGTCACTGAGAATGCGCCTTTCCTTGAGAGATTGGTTGTATCGGATCTAGAAGGTCCAACAAAAATCAGGGTCATTGACGCGCCGAAATGGACAGCGTTGGTGCACTCGTCTGCCAAATTCTCCGAACTCTTTATTCGATCCGTAATCGTTCAGGTACAACACTCATCTTCTTCTCCGTCTTCTTGAAATTCACATTTTAAAATTTATTCTTGATGTATTTACGACCGTCTTCCAGAAAATGATTCCCACAACCTTGACCCAATCTATGCGCACAGTGAAGATCTTGGCAATAAAATCTATCGGCCCCAATCTGGATCAAGTTGTTGGATTCCTTACATGCTTTCCGTGCACGGAGAAGCTACTGATCGAGGTGAAACTTCTTTCCTATTAGTAAACGGTAATCACAACGTAGCTCAAATTTTTCGTAATTTTCCCAAATTACGATGACAAGTGTAGTGTTCAAAACTGCATCTACGCACTGCACCGAAAGAAATGTTTTAGTATTTTTTCTCACGCGATCACCTGCATCGTTTTTTGTTGTACTACTATAGTAGCCTAGGCTAGTCATAGTGGAAACTAACTTAGACTACTCCAGTAACTCTATGGTTACCCTAAGAGCAAGTACTACCTCCGTCCTGGTTTACTATTCCTATTTTTTAGTATCAAAATTTGACCATAGATTTAACTGACAAAATGTTAATGCATGCCACTAAGAACTATATCGTTGGATTCGTATTTGAACATAATTTCAAATGGTGTAATTTTTAGTGACATGCATTGGCATTTTCTTACATAAATATATGGTCAAATTTTTATACTAAATAAGAGGTAGTACAAAAGTGGGCTATAACGTCCCTCCACTATGTAGGCCAAAACACGTGCCAAATTCACTTGTGATGCATTTGGCATCGATGCCCCTCCATTGCTCACCTGGTGCCCCAATCTGGATCACCTACTTTGCTCCGGTGCCAAATTAACTCACGCAATGAAAAAACACTTGCGTTGGAGAGAGAGAGAGAGAGAGGACTGAGGCAATAAAGAAACACTTGTTTGGGAGAGTGAGAGGCTGGTGTAGTTGGTTTGATTGATTTTTTTATACATGCGGGTCTGTGTGCACAACGATGCCAACTCTCTCACATCGCGAGAGCGTTGCCAAAATCTTTTGATTTGACATCGATGCGTATTATGTGGCATACTTTTTTGAAATATGGCATCGGCCACATAGTGGAAGGCAAAAAATGCCCAAGCTCTTCACGTACTCCTAGGTAAATGAGAGGAAAGAGAAGAGAGAGAGAGAGAGAGAGTGAAAAAATATCACTAGCCAGCCAACCCTATCGTATGAGCGAATGATATTGGTACCTCTTGATGACACGACAATCTTATACAGCCAGCTGCTCTAATATGTTCTCTTCTTTTGCAGATAAAGAAGACCCAAAAGTGGAAAATGTGCTGCACTATAACAATATCATCGAATGCCTTGATCTCCATCTTACAGAAATTGATTTGATCGACTACCGAGGCAGCACATCTAAGATTAAATTGGCCAGGTTCTTTGTTCTGGAGGCAAGTGTGCTCAAGGTAATGAGGTTTGGCATTCTCTGGCGCAACAATGAATGGCGTGCTGATCACCGCAAGCGTCTAAGCCTAAATGACAAAGTCTCCGCAGAAGCTGAATTTGTTTTTGAAACATCAAGTGGCCAGAGACTCGAAAACTTATTTTCCCATTAGTGACTTGTCAGAGCGTTGGATTTTAGTTTGTGCGATAATGCTGCATCCACCTAAAGTAACGAAAGTTCTTACGTAAACTTCCTAGTAATTCCCTCTTCGTAGGTGCAACATTACTCCTAACATTTGTAATATCAGTTTGAAACTTGTAATATTGCCGTGTCCTATTCCTGTGTTTTCAAAATCCTGCGAATCAAATAGGTCCTAAGTTGGTGATGATGTTGTGCCTGCCATCTTTCACCAATAGCCGTCGGATCTAGATCTGATGCATACAAACCAAACTTCTCCAGTTTTGCAAAAAGATGCCCGCACTTGTTCCCTATTTACAAACAACTCCTTGTCTCTCCCAATCAGCCTTATCTCCTCCCCACCACATCTAGAAGGCCATGGAAAAATCTGGCGCGATGGCCGCTGCCGGCGCCATCCACCCGCCAATCTTGGTGTTCCATGCAATGCACGGGCATCTACGCACGGGAAATTATGTCGAACACGGCTAGTTGTAAGCAGGCTAGGTCTACAGCCATGATGATAGTGACTGCAGACGGTGAGGCTGACTATGGTATGCCGAACACGGCGCCTGTACTCAGGTGTCATCTCTGGCGTAGGGTCTTGTCACTTCACTGTGAGGAGCAACACGTAATAATTTGACCAACAGGTAGTACAGTGCTACTACATTGGTAGTACTACTACTAGTACTAGCACCACCGTCTGGATTTAGTAGTACTACCACATCCATTTGGATTTAGTATTTGACTAGCAATATCCAGTAATGCATGTCACAAAAATCGTACTACTCCCTCTGTAAATAAATACCTGGTGTATTGTTTTATTCCTATCGGCAATATAACTTAATGCCTTTTTCCTACTTAATAGGATTAAATGCAACGAACTAACCACTGCATGGAGGGGGACGGGCATTGAAAGCATGCACGGGCATGGAGGGGGACGCAACTTCATTGACTTACTGCACCTGCCTTTGGGTGTATGACACATGGGCCCAACGGGTGGCTGGCCAACCTGTCATACAGCCAAAGGCAGGTGCAGTAAAGGGGCGAGGAGTAGATGGCCAACATGCACGTGAATTCAACGCAGTCTGCACTTCTCATATAAAGGCTCCCGCCAGTCCACTCTATGAAATCCTACGCACCTACGCACCCAAGGGCAAGAGTGATCACTCCAATCACAAGATTAGTTGACTAGAAGCTAGACCCGTGGAGGCGATGAGCGCGAGCATCAGCCGGCAGTGCCAGATGGTCCACGACACCGGTCTGCGGCCCGGCACCGAGGAACGTTTCCAGGTACTGCTTGAGGCCGCCAGGGCGAGGGGCCGCTTGGACGACAGCTTCGTCTCCTTGTTCGATGAGGTCCTCGTCGGCTTCCTCGACAAGTTCACCATCGTCAAGAAGCTCGCGGATGACCTTGACGTACGCCTCCAGCCCACGCGCCTAGGCTCTGTGATGCCTGCCACCCTCAACGGCCTCTATGATGACAACCTCTTCGACGCACTAGTGGCCCTGCAACTGCCCGCCGTCGCGCCAGAGAATGTCCACCTCGAGGCCGCGCTCGCCGAGCAGCGCCTGGCCCAGCAAGACACCATCGACATAATCACCCACGTCGACGCGCAAATCGTCCACAAGGACTACTACATGCAAGAGGAGGACGATAGGATGCTGGCCTTCTTGGACCGTAGGGCAACCTTGGACGGCATTGTTCAGAAGCACGTTGAGCTTGCCGCCAACGCCACTGCTCCTCACACATCGGTTGGTGACCCGGTGCACTAGGGCGTGAGGATGTCGTTGATGGATCCGTATGTATCTTTATCTTTCCGTCAAATCCATGTAGTAGTATGTGGTACTACTAGTAATTATCTTACCTTTCGCATCAACTTCATAATTTTCCTACGTACTCCATGCATGAACCGCGCCAGAACCAAACTTCTCATTACTCTAGGGAAAATCGTTATTTCTATCTATCGGTTGCGCCATGGAGCAGAACCAAATTTTACAAGTTACAAGTTCAAAAGGAAAATCCTGCCGTGTTCGCGTCGCAACCCCACACGGTTGGTCCGGCACGCCGCTCAAGGGGGGATGCGTGTTGTGTTGCATTTTCACTTACAAGTGGGACCGCAGTTGAGCAAACCGACTATCGGCAAACCCCCACCCCGCCCACCGTGCGATGGCTGAGAAAATAGGAGGGAGAAGAGATGGTTGTAGCACGGACTCCAAGAAAATTGGTGTCGGATGGGACTCGTGTGGGTGGCGTGTGCCGTACTGCTAGACATGAATGCTAGTTATGGCCCATGCCACCCCACTATATCGAGGTGCTGGTTACGTAGAACAAATTTCCTGGAGTCCGTGCTCAGCCCTCCTCTATCTCTCTTCTCAGCCAGCGAGCAGACGCGCGGAGCCCATCATCTGTTTGCTCATATGCGGTCCCACATGTCAGTGAAAACGCAAGAGGACCCACTGAACCTGCACATCTTTCACCTCGACGTGCTGGTGATGAAAAACAAATCTAGTAATGATCTTCGGTGGCCGCTTTTGGAGTTACTCAAGAGTAGTAAGATTCTATTTACAGTTTAACCCCAGAGGCACATCACGTGGCTTCAACTACCACTCTATTTTCTTGCATGACACGACCTGGATGCTGGATGTCCCATGTGTCGGCAAAAGGAGGAAGAACTCGACCAAATCTTCGGTTGTGCTCTCGGATTAGACTAGTTGTGCCAACTTAAAATTTTATTGTGTAGAATGGATGCAAGTTTTGGTATTGGGAAGAAGAGTACAACGATATATTGATATAGCGCAATTTAGTAGATGTTCTAGCACTTTTAGCTAGCATAGAGGCTAGAGATGAGACTAGTGCACTTGTTGATAGAATAGAGGCTAGACACGTCTACTTCTTTACACTCGAAGAAGAAAGAAGCACGCAAGATCGAGCCTCCGCAGATCAACAATGAATGCATCGAGAAGGCACTAATCCAACTTACAGGAGCAGTTATGGAAGTTGGATATCTTCTAAAATGTATTCTTGTGGTTCTTGTTTTCTTTGGTCTTGCTTTTCTAGTCAAAATTTTGGTGATGTATTTCCATGTACCAAAAAATCAATGATGAAAAAAAGATATGTGTTTGCAAAGAAAAATGTATGCGGCCGGGATGCGTCCGCGCGTTCGGCGCACGGTCACCGCATCCGAGAAATGGCCTCGACACGACCCCATTGCCCTACCCAAACGGACAGAATCCGGGCAAAACGGAGGTCCGTTTGGGGTCGGGCATTGGAGTTGGCCTTACAAGTGGGACCGCAGTTGAGCAAACCGACTATCAGCAAACCCCCAC
Organism: Triticum aestivum; assembly: GCF_018294505.1. Taxonomy (NCBI): domain Eukaryota; kingdom Viridiplantae; phylum Streptophyta; class Magnoliopsida; order Poales; family Poaceae; genus Triticum; species Triticum aestivum. Next base: position 144,260,059 of record NC_057802.1, read on the forward strand.
CTCGCTCGCCGCGCGATGGCTAAGTTAGAGAAACGACGAGGTTGAAGAGATTGTTGTAGCACGGAATCCAAGAAATATGGTGTCAGATGGAAGTCGTGTTGGTGGTGTGTGCCTTACTCCTGGACGTGAATGCTTGTTCTGGCCCATGCCACCCTACTACTCCTACTACTTATAGTAGTAGTATTGAGGATTCGAGGTGCTGGTTACGTAAAGCGAACACATTAACATATGGCCCACCTCACACTGTGGCCAAATTTCCTAGAGTCTGTGCTAGGTTAAAAAGTGTTCTTTGTGAGGATGGGTGGCTGGTCTCAAGTTTAAAACTTGTTGTATTACGTACGTAGACGTAGAGATAGTGCAGCATGTGAAGCTAGTACAAATAGTGTACTATTGTTGATTGGCCTCATCCAACAACTTGTTGCAATGCACGTACAATTATGTATTCAGAAAATATTTTTTTACCTCGTCGCAGCACCCACTCAGAGAAGCGACTCAAAAGCCATTCATAAATTTAGTAAGTTTATCACAGGCATATTATTTTATTACATACAACAGGTCATCAACCCACAACGACAACGAGGATACATTATAAATACTAAAGTTTTCATCACACAACAAATAACAAGCAATGAAATGAACTTCAACTCAACCAATCCTCCGCGTTGGAAACGCTTGCTTTGAACCACAAGTGATTCTCTGGGAAGGGCCAGCTATTGTCAATCTCGAGACCAACGCAGGACTATTCATAGAGGCTGAAGCGGCCTACTATATCACGACCAGGGTAGGGAACCACCTCAATGTCTGACGTATAGATACAGTTGCTTCTCAAAAATGGTAGTAACATTGTGTCAACAGGAGTTGGATCTCCTTTCACCATCATTGGATAGTTTTGTCCAAGGAAGAGCGAGTTTGCTCCAAGACTATCAGTACTGTACCAGGGAGAAGGTGTTGGCGCTAGCACACTAGTATCCACCCCGAATACCATGCAACGGGTGTTGGAATAGGTCCGGAGAGTGCGACCATGGGAGACAACACCTGCTCCCTCAGTAGTAACATCAACAGTGGACTGTATACAGACAAGAAGTGGTGATCCATTGGAATTAGTTGCCAGCCGCGAGTGAGCATATGGGCCCTGCTCGTCCTCATGCTCGTGATCATCACCATCGTCATCTCCCCCTTGGTTATAAATTTTTTCAAGTATAGGTGGTGGAATTTTCACAGGACCATGGAAACACAAGAAGAAGGTTAATTAGTAGAGAAGGGAAACTTGCTAACTCGCATGCATGTGGATGAAACAATTATAATTACGGTGGAAGACAAACGTACCGAAACTACGAGGATCCCATGCAAAAATAGTGCCACGAGTGGTGGCAGCAAACACAAGACCCTCGTATTCAATTGCATCACAGTACACACCCGTGTATAGAAACTAATTTTTGAGCAATATCCATCCAGTCGAACCACGAAGGGCGGCAACAAACTTGTAGAAGATGGCAACAACTTGATAGTTCTTGTAATTCCAAGAGCGGTTGGGAACTCGAGAAATTGCTATCTTCCGTAGACGACAGTCACCATGATCATATTTGAACGTACGTAGATCATCTGTGTGCTCAACCTCAGGGCACTCGGAGATTTTTGGAAGTGGAATCCGCTGACGAGTGTACACGTTCACAAGTTCCCACTCGCAATTGTACCCAATATAAACAACCCAATCTCCATTTGCGCCTGCCCAGGCCTTGCCCTCAAGCGATGGCATCTTAACATCATACATATCATTATCAAGCGACATCAACTTGCACAAGGTGAGGCTTCCCTCGTCCCTGCGCCAGTCAGCAGGGTCACGGCGAAGAAGATAGGGGAGATCAAACCGCTCCTGGACCCTTGGGTTCCTTGTAATGATGTTATTAGTTGAGTCGAGAATGGTCTTGAACGAACCCGCCATGCTAGCCGAGGTGATGACGTCGCACCGATCAATGAGTTCCCCCACCACGTCATCTTTCAGATCGGGGCAAGAATAACGGGGTCGTTTCCGGCTTGTTCCCTCCATGGAGAAGACGATCAAACAATGGCAGGAGGAAGGGTGAAGGCAAATGGAGGAGGGAGGAAGAGCGTGCGACAACAGTTCCAAATCGAGAGGGAAAGGCGAAGAGTTGGTGGACGGTTGCCAGTTTGCCACGGTACACGAAGAGGCGCCCCAGCCTACACGTCCTTTCGGAAATTGTACAAAAGGACTCGCCGTCGTCTCACTGACATTTTAGAACGGGACCACATGTCAACGAAACATGGTGTGTAATTTCTCATGCAAAATGCGATCTGGCGCGTTGGCCCGAGGTGCCGCATTAGTTATCGACCTTTATTTTTTTAACATACAATCTGAGTGGATAGCTCCTGTGGTCATCACACGTGAGCGGATATATAGGTGGTCTAGGTGGGCAGGCGGCAACAATCTAAGTGCTAAAAGAGTTGATCTCGAAAATAGAGTTGATCCAATGCTTGGTTTTGTTTGGATTTTCCAACTATGACCATTGGATAGAGTGAATCAATGGCTTACGTTCAAAGTTATTCTCATACTATAGAATGGTATAGGAACATGGAGAGATTTGGTTGATTTTATATCGCTGAATAATATAAAATATTATGAGTGCAGACGCTCCACCCCAAGGTTTGTAGCTCCTTCTCGGTCGTCGGGAATCTATGTTCTTCCACTCTTTCATTTAAGACATGAGCTTTGTTCATCCTGTTGCCGACACGCGGGACATATATATGCCTCCATTTTACAAAATCATAATATATGCCTCCATGACACGCGGGACATCTAGCATCAAGGTGGCGTTTCATGCAAGAAAATGGAGATATGCAGTGCGTAAGTGAGTCGTGCACTTCGATGGCACCTAGTACTACGCAATAATTTTTCTCCTCAATGGCACATGAATAGTGCACGTACTCAATGACAGAGCACAGGATGGTAGCCATGGACATGGCCGACCCTTTTTGAAGAGAGTACTAATAAATACGTAACTTTGATGTGTCCCGTCAACTCGCAGAACGACGAGAAGCTTTCTTACTACGCCTTCTCCCTCGCCAACGCGTGTGCGGTGGCTCGCAGCACGAGAAGAAACTTTTGCTTACAAGCGGTGGTCGTGCAGCAGTTCATTTTGTGTCAGATTGCTAGAAGTAGTACAATACCATCATTATTGTTCGACTTCCGGAAGAGGAGAAGAGCCAAGCGCAAGGTCACCTAACAACCTAGTACAGTACTACTACAGCCAAAGCTGGTCCACCTTTTTAGAGCATGGTTAATTAATATAGGTGAATCTTGCAGCGGCACATTATTTAGAGCAAGTACTCTCTTCGTAGGATCAAAGGAAGTGAAACAAAAGTTGGAGTGGATGCTAGATTGCCAATTAAAACATGATTACATAGGAAAAAAATCATATAGCATTCTATCCTATGAATCAAACGACCAATGTAGGAAAATTATGAGGGGGGTCTCTCCAATAGTGTTCCTCGGCTCGCACCTAGCATCACGTGGTCGAACTTGGAGTCATTCATCTGGTACACGTGGCATCTCAGATCTGGTACTCCAATTTTAGGTTGGCTTTGTGTGATGTGGCAACTTCATATACTAACCGGATGCTGGCTATACTACTACGGTACTCACACTCCAAGAAGTGACTCGAAAACCATTCATAAATTGAGTCTATGACACGCATTTGAAAATGTACCATTCATTACATACAAAAGGTCATCAACACACAACGACAACGATGATACATGTTGGATTATAGATTATTTCCAACAAAACATTCCAGTAAATACTGAAGTTTTCATCACACAACAAATAACACGCAATGAAATGAACTTCAACTCAACCAATCCTTGGCGTTGGAAACGCTTGCTTTGAACCATAGGTGCTCTGGGAAGGGCCAGCTATTGTCAATATCGAGAGCAACGCAGGACTGATCATCCAGGCTGAAGCGACATATATCAGGAGCAGGGTAGGGAACCACCGCAATGTCCGAGGTATAGATACATTTGCTTCTCATAAATGGTAGTAACGTTGTGTCAACAGCAGCTGGATCGCCTTTAACCATCATTGGATAGTTTGGTCCAAGGGAGAGCGAGTTTGCTCCAAGACTACCAATACTGTACCAGGGAGAAGGTGTTGGCGCTAGCACACTAGTATCCATCCCGAATACCCTGCAGCGGGTCTTGGAATAGGTCCGGAGAGGGCGACCATGGGAGACAACACCTGCTACCTCAATAGTAACAATCACAGTGCACTGTATACAGACAAGAAGAGGTGATCCATCGGAATTAGTTGCCAGGCGCCACTGAGTATATAAGTTCTTCTCGTCCTCATGCTCGTGATCATCACCATCGTCATCTCCCCCTTGGTTATAAAATTTTCCAAGTATAGGTGGTGGAATGTTCACAGGACCTTGGAAACACAAGAAGAAGGTTAATTAGTAAAGGGAAACTTGCTAACCCGCATGCATGTGGCTGCAACTATAATTACGTTGGAAGAAAAACGTACCGAAACTACGGGGATCCCATGTAAAAATAGTGCCACAAGTGGTGGCAGCAAACACAAGATCCTCGTATTCAATTGCATCACAGTACTCATCCGTGTACAGAAACTAATTTTTGAGCAATATCCATGGACGAACCATGGAATCAGTAACGACAGCAACAAGCTTGTCGAAGATAGCAACAACTTGATAGTTCTCGTAATTCCAAGAGCGGTTGGGAACTCGAGAAATTGCTATCTTCCGTAGACGACAGTCACCATGATCGTATTTGAACGTACGTAGATCATCTGTGTGCTCAACCTGAGGGCACTCGGAGATTTTTGCAAGTGGAATCCGCTGACGAGTGTACACATTCACAAGTTCCCACTCGCAATTGTACCCAATATAAACAACCCAATCTCCATTTGCGCCAGCCCAGGCCTTACCCTGAAGCGATGGCATCTTGACATCACACGTATCGTTATAGAGCGGCATCAACTTGCACAAGGCGAGGCCTCCATCGTCCACGCCCATGCGAACAGGCTTATAGCAAAGAAGATAAGGGAGATCAAACCGCTCTTGGACCCTTGGGTTCCTTGTAATGATGTTATTAGTTGAGTCGAGAATGGTCTTGAACGAACCTGCCATGCTAGCCGAGGTGATGACGTCGCACCGATCAATGAGTTCCCCCACCACGTCATCTTTCAGATTGGGGCAAGAATAACGGAGTCATTTCCGGCTTGTTCCCTCCATGGAGAAGACGATCGAACAATGGTAGAAGGAAGTGTGAAGGCAAATGGAGGAGGGAGGAAGAGCGTGCGACATCAGTTCCAAATCGAGAGGGAATTGCGAAGAGTCGGTGGATGGTTGCCAAGTTGCCACTGTACATGAAGAGGCGCCCCGGCCTACACGTCCTTTCGGAAATTGTACAAAAGGACTCGCCGTCGTCTCACTGACATGTTGGAATGGGACCACATGTCAACGAAACATGGTGTGTAATTTCTTATGCAAAATGCGATCTGGCCGCGTTAGCCCGAGGTGCCGCATTAGTTATCGACCTTTATTTTTTTAATGGCGTGCCGTTCGGTTTGGAAGCACGACTAACTGGTACTGTTTGCAGAGAAAATATAAACTACTCTACCACTACTCCACCTCTAGTACTAGTAGTATAAAAAAGATATATAGGCTGGAGCTTCAGAGCTTTCTTGCTAAGGGCTGCCCACTTGCTTCTCACACTATCACCCTCTCTCCAGATCTAAAAAAGACGGCCTCTCTCTCCCTCCTCACCGGTGGTCACAGATCCGCCGGGGAAGAAAAGGACGTGCAGCATTGTCGCACTCGTCATCGGTGAGCGAGGTCACGCACTGACGACAAGGCCGTCCTCTTAGTCCTAGCGCCCGCGCGGGATGGCCTCCGTCCCCAAGCTCGCTGCCCTAGTGCGTGCGGTGGACAACGACCACGAGCGAAGCCACTTGCCTCCGACCCTCAGGTATGCTACCTCTTTTCGAACCATACCCTTGTTCTATTGCCCCATCTACCACGTCGCTGCATGTGGATCTTTTTCCACTCCACCATCTTCCCAATTTGCTATCCTCTGCTCTGCTGGTCACGCAGACGAAAACCTTAATTTGCACTATTAAAGGAAACCCTACTTCATGCAGACTAATCCATGTCTGGGTTGAATAAGGAAAGGAAGGGAGACTGTACTGTCCAAGAGAGTAGGCATCGAACCCGCATCTAGGTTGAAAAGGGGAAAATCAGTAGCTAAGGAACGAGTCTCGTGTCTCTTGGTTGAAAAAGGGTAGAAAGGCATGACAACGCAATAGAGAATGACTAGGTCGATCGGTTTGTTGTCCTCACATAGGAAAAAGGTGGCTAAACAGAACAAAAATGGGACGTAATCCACATATGCTGCCTGGATATTTGTTGCTCTGGGCAACCATACCTCCCTCACCACTCTATGCGTCTGTGGAGGTACATCGTATTGGTGCACCCACTGTCCGTATGGGCCTCCCATGCTCTTATTTTCACTTTTTTGCTGTTAGTATAACGCCAGCAGCCAAGTCAAGCAATGCTACTGCTAAAGTGATGCCACATTTAACTAATGCCGCACTCAGTCTAATGCCACCGATAAATTTAAGCAATGCCATTTAATGTCACTGGATTATTTCAGGGTTAGGTGTTGATTGTGGATGTATTAAAGATTTTTCAGCTAAGGCATTCTAATGCTGTTGCACAACCAGTATACCAACGATGAAACTTGTTACTACCTTCAGATTTTTGCACCGTTAAAGCTTATAGATTACATACCTCACTTTCATGAGATAAGTTAATTTTTTTGTACAGTGTCACCAAAATGCCAAGGCGCTGATGTCATTTTATTTTGGTTAAACTGCACAAAAAATTATGAAGACAAGAGGAAAGGTCAAGAGTGGGCACCTCCTCCTCCGGCTGTTCTCTTGATTCGTTCGATCAAGTTTTTATGTTTGATCGATTATCAAGATTGGGATAAAAAATTTTAAGGTCCCCCCGAGTTCGAAATGATATTTACCTTGGAGGTACATGGTTTGCAATTTTTTTATACTGTCATTAGTTAATAATGCTAGTTACCTTTAGACTTTTGTATTTGGTTTAATGCTCATGCACAGCTAGTATACCAATGCTGAAACGTGTTACCTTTACATTTTGTATTGTTAATTCTTATAGAAATCTTCTAGTGCTAGAGTTTATTGAAATCTGTTCAGTAAAACCATTGTACTATACCCTGTAATAAAATAACTACTCTACTATTGCACTAGCCACTGGATTAGTGTATATTTGTAGTATTCGAAATTTCGAATGGTGTTGCATTAGCGTATGGACATAAATAAAGTGTGGCAAGCTTTCCCAGATATGTGCTCAAGAAAACTACTACCTGTTTTTCTAAATACTAGACGTTTGGGTACTTTAAATTGAACCGCGAAAATGTCCTTATATTAAGGAATAGAGGGTGTAGAGTTCACTCAACTTATCCCGGTAAAGCTAGTCACACCTTTGTTAAAATTAATGTTCATTATGTTATCGGAGGAGGTCTGTAAGTTTGTCTCTAATGCCTGTCGACTATATACCTGACATCATGATGTAATGTTAAGTCATTTCGTTTTGTATAGTGTCACTGAATTGTCAAGGCGGTGATGGCATTTTATTTTAGTTGAACTGCACAAAATATGCTTAAAAGAAGAGGAAAGGTCAGGAATCGATCATTCTTTTAGAAAGAACTATATATGCCTTTCTGACATCAGCAGCTGTTGCCTTATTTATTCCTTCAAACAGGTGGTTAGAAACAGTCTTGCTACCTTTTCCCATTAAGAAATTGGAATGTTTATATTTGTGAGTCTATGCTTCAACTAGTGCCACTTTTCTAGTAATCACACTTTCAATATCTATGCAAACAGGGATGCTCGATTTTAGTGGAACTGCACAAAAAGTCCAACTGGTTCAACATTAGGAGCATGTTTTCTTCCAAACCTTTATATCCAATTGGTGGCACTATGAGCTGTTCATTATGAAGGTACATGCTTTGCTACTATCTTGCTACTCTTTTTGTACTATCATTAGATAGTAATACTAGTGGTTTGCATGTGAATTTATTGGCAGGGTGGACCTACATTGGAGGTGCGGGACGGGATTCAATGATTGGATGCTCAATTTCGGTTGTATCGATTTCACCTCTTCCATCACTGTGAACATGGATATCCTTGGTCTGATGAAGAATAGGTGCTATATTTCTGCTCTGAACCAGCCAATCAATTCAGTATGAAATTGTCCAGGGGAAAACATGGCTGTATCAAATTGTCCAGTGCAAAACATGACAGATGCTAAGCGGAAGAGACATGTTTAAACCGAAAATACAAGGTGGGGTATATGTTTACTAGCTGCTTGATATTTGTGCAGACAGAGATGTCTGCCCGTTGCTATTTGTCAAACACACAAAGTAACCGCAATTTTGGTTGAACTGCACAAGAGAATAGTATAGTCACTGCATGCAGTGCCATTTGAAAATAGACACAGAAAGATTGGATAGTCACTTCATGGACTGCAGAAAAGTAGTATTGTACTATTTATTGGCCAAGACTAGGTGCTTCATTGCTTTGGTCTGATTATAGAATGGGCATCATTTTGCCTAAGTTAAAGTTTGTATTCCGAAAATAGTCTCGCTGTGTGATCGAGAGAAGACCAAATCATATTGCAGTGGATGTTCCTCCATCATGTGTGGTTCATTCTCATGGTTCCAGCTGTTGGTGAAACCACTTACGTTTGCAAGAGGAATTGTAGACTTCACAAACAAATTTGTCTTCCAGTCTGTACTGAATGTTCCAAGAGAAGCATCCATGTTAGTAGGCAGAACAAATGTTTTTTCTAGATCTTTGCTTTTGGAGCCACATATTTGTATATGATCTATGAATCATTGAGATGCATTAACATGTTGATCTTATGTACGGGAATCATACTAGTTGGTTTTAGTTGCGACGCAAGATCTGAAGTGGCTGATCTTTGCTTTTGGAGCTACATATTTGTATATGATTTGTGAATCATTGAGATGCATTAACAGTTCCTTATTTCTGTTCGCTCAGTGTTTACAAGTTACTAATCGATCACTAGCTAGCCTACTAATGCGCTCCTGGCAGTTTTAGTTGCGACGCAAGATCCAAAGTGGCAATTTTTTGAATAAAAATGCCTACCTCTGAAGAACTGACAAGCTACTCTGAAGAAAATGCCATGCGAATTTGAAGAAACTGCCAGCGAAAACGTTCGCAAATGCCTTATCTCCTAGCTAAAGTTCATCAACTAATGCCCTCGGCTGTTACTCGTTGCATGCTGCTCCGCGTACTGGCTGCGAGCGATTTTGAGTGCCTGCATGCAGCTAGCCGTAATTACGGCAGCTAACTGATGCAAAAAAAGATGTGCTTTAATTGTTGCGGGCCTTTTAAATCTGTGGAATCATTATTGACAAGGAGGGAGATGATTCGAGTGCACTTGTTTGACCGTCATGCCGGCGTGCGACCCAGCACGGACGGGACGGGACGGCACAGTCATAATTTCAGTTTCTCTAGTTTTCCACGGCAAGCTGGCGCGCTAAGCCATGCCTGCTTAATTATGCATTGAATTCCGATGACCGTCGCGCTACCTTCTGCATATAAGTACTGTTTCTCGGCCTTCTATGGTGGCACCGTGACCCAACTCGCCCTATCCTCATAAGCCCCCACCGGCCCGAAGTCACTCGCCACTTATCCTCACTCTCGCCACGTCCGCCATGCCCCTGCCCGTACGTGATAGGAGAGGCCGGAGGCGGTCACTGCCGGAACTAGTGTTCGGTTTTTCACCGGAAGGCAGATGGAGGGAGGAGGCATTCTATCGGTCTTTAGATGGCAATGCGGAGATCGAGGACTTGTTGGAGCGTGACCGCCTGGCGGAGGAGCAGGAGTTGTTGGAGCGCGACCGCTTGGCGGAGGAGCAGTGTATTGCCGATTTGCGCCGCCAGCGGGACATGGAGCAGCAGCACACCGACGCTCTGAGTCGCGAGCAGAGCGCCCGCAACTGGGCCGACTACGTGGAGGCCGGCGCCGGCAAATAGCCTTGGAGGCTGTCGGGCATGCACGCGTTCGCGACGCTGATTTTTACTACCAGCTCGTCAAGTGGGTTTCCCGCTTAGAAGCCGAAGCTTCGATGGACCACGCCGGCATGGAAAGGGCCAACGTGCACGAGCAACGCGCCCTATCACACCTCTGGCAAGTCCGAGGCGAGGCGGAGGACGCCTGTGCCGGCGTTTAGCATGTACCGCACATGACGGCCGGCATCGTCTAGTTAGCTAAGAGTAAGTTAGTACTTGTACGCTACTAGAGTATTAGTGGGAGTAGATAGTTAACTTGGCTATGATGGTTGTCAACGTGGAAGTTCAGTACTCTATATGTGGATCAGACCTGTTACTTTGCTCTGAATGTTGAATTCCGTTTGAACGTATGGAATGGGCTGTTATTTTTTTAAATGGGTTGTATTTGTCCTCCACGGGTTTAGAGGCTGACTTGTGGGCCTACCAAGTTGACGCGTACACAATTAGGAGATGATTGTACGTGGAGAGGATGACAGCAGGGACCCGCCAAGGTCATGGCTGTACACAAGCAAGTGCCCCCTTATTTCAAGCCAATAAAAAATGGCTCCTCCTAATGGATTTCTGACATCTGGGTCCCATGCCGTTGTCAACGTAGTCAATAAACGAGAGAATTGCACAACGAGCGGCTGACACCAGGGACCCAGCAGCTCGCCCAGTTATTTTTGTTTTGGGTTAATTTGATAAATGCCACTCCAAATATGGTGTTTCTGAGAAATGCCACTACAATTTCCGAACTTTGAAAAATGCCATTTCATGCCATTTCCAGTGGCTTTTTTCGAAGTCTGGAGTGGCGTTTTTCAAAGTTTGCAAATTGCAGTGGCGTTTTCCAAAGTTTGCAAAAATTGCAGTGGCATTTTTCAAAGTTTGGAAATTGCAGTGGCATTTTTATGAATCGCCATAATTGGAGTGGCATTATCTAATTTGTTTTTGAGACAGAAGCAGGGTGTCAACTGGGCTGTGCGGGGCACTCTGGCCTGTCTAGACAACCTTCTCTTTTATGTTTACCACAGACTAGCCCAGTAGTTTTTTTTCTTTCTGAAAATGGCTAGCCCAGTTTTTTTGTGATTTGCCAAGTAAGTCGCTTTGTCAGGCCTGTTGGGCCACAAATCTTTCAAGACGAGGACAGCTTCATTCGGCTGGCCCAGAAATGGCCTATTAGTAATGAGAAATGGGGTGTATATACACATCAAACCGGCAATTAGTTTCAAATTTCTTTTTTTCATTTCGAGATTTGAAAATGCATTAATTTTTATGCGTGGACAATTTGTTGGATTTTATATTGATATACATTTATTTTTAAAATCAGTTTGAATGTGACTCAAAATTTCGGGATTAAAAACAGTTCGGACCGCACCGAAATATGCCAAATTTCGTATAATTTTTTAACTGTGGCCACAATATGGGCTGTAATGCTAACAAAAAGAATATGGGCTCCAAAAAAACCTTAAGAATTAGCAAATGGGCTGTAAATTATTAGAAATAATGGCAGATGGGTTGTATGCTGTTTTCCACAGATTTGAGGCTTTCCTAAAAAAAGGTTGATGCACAAGTAGTGACTGTTGGATGACCATCCAACGGCCGTCGTGCTTCTTCAATCTCTGCTCTTCCTGCTCCAGCCGCTCAAACAAGCGCCGGTGGGACTGCCTGCTCCCTCCTCCCAGCAGCCAGCTATGCTGCCGCTCAGGCCTCACCACCCGACCGTACTCCCATCGCTGGCCTAGCCATCCCTCTACACACCCACACCTGTTGTTATTCTCCGGCGACGGCAGACGAACCAGTAAACCCTCATATAGTCGTACTCCCCTCCGCGTGGGAAACAACTGCCGAGTCTTCCCTGCCTCCGTGTCGTTCCCTTCCTAGGCCTCGCCATCGTCCACCGCCCTGGTGCTCTCGGTGCGGCCTGGTCAACGTGGTCAACGACCGACATGCATCTGAAGTGGACTGTACATGGAGAGGCTGACAGCTGGGTCCACGGCCGCACGCAAGGAAATGCCTCCTTATTACGCACAAAATAATGATTCCTCCACGTGACATCTGGGACCCACCGAAAGGGCCTCTGTATTTCGCGAAAAAATTTTACCGCCGCTGACAGCTCGGACCCACCAGCTATATCTTCGCACGCAAGGAAGTGCCTCCGTATTACGCACAAAAAATGAATACTCCCCCTGCTAGCTGGGACCCAGTATAGTGGCAGGCTGACTTGTGGGCCTACTAAGTTGACGGGGACGGAGGGCTTTGTCAACTTAGTCAATATGCACGATTCTAGCTCCAGTGACCGTACGATGTCCATCCAACGGCCTTAGTGCTTCTTCAACCTCTGGTCTTCTTGCTCCAGCCGCCCAAACCAGCGCCGGTCGTGCCTCGTGCTCCTGCCTCCCGTGGCCGGCTGCGATGTGGCGGAGGACTCACCGCCCGCTACTACTCCCACCGTTGGCCAGGCCATCCCTCTACTCACCCACACCCCCTGTTATTCTGCGGCGACGGCAACCTCACACCACAACGAACCACTGAACTCTCATAGTCCTCTACGCGTGGGCATCCACTGCCGCGCCTTCCCTAGCTCCGCGTCGTCCCCTTGGCCTCACCGTCGTCCACCGCCCTGGTGCTCTCAGCGCGGCGTGGTCAACGTGGTCAAGGAACGACTTCCATTGGAAGAGTACTGTACGTGGAGAGGCTGACAGCTGGGTCCACGGTAGCCGTAAGGAAGTGCCTCCTTATTATGCGGAAAATAATTATTCCTCCACCTGATAGTAGGGACCCACCGGACGGGCCACCATATTTGGCGAAAAAACGTTTCCCCCCTGACTGCTGGGACCCACCGGATGGGCCACCGTATTTCGTGAAAAAAACGTTCCCCCCGCTGTCAGCTCGGACCCACCGGAAGTGCCACCTTATTACGCACACAAAAAATGAATACTCCCCCTGCTAGTTGGGACCCACCTTGGTGGGTGGTTGACTTGTGGGCCTACTAAGTTGACGGGGACGGAGTGCTTTGTCAACTTAGTCAATATGAACGATTCTAGCTCCAGTGACCGTACGATGTCCATCCAACGGCCGTAGTGCTTCTTCAACCTCTGGTCTTCTTGCTCCAGCCGCCCAAAGCAACGCCGGTCGTGTCGCATGTTCCTGCCTCACGTGGCCGGCTGTGCTGCCGCGGAGGACCCACCGCCTATTCCCACCGCTGGCCAGGCCCTGCGGCGATGGCAGCCTCACACCACAGCCGAACCAGTGAACCCTCGTACTCCTCTCCGCGCGGGCTTCCACTGCCGCGTCTTCCCCGGCTCCGCGTCGTCCCCTTCCTAGGCTTCGCCGTCGTCCACCGCCCTGGTGCTCTCGGCGCGGCGTGGTCAAGGAACGACTTCCATCGGAAGAGTACTGTACGTGGAGAGGCTGACAGCTGGGTCCACGGCCGCAGCAAAGGAAGTGCCTCCTTATTACGCACAAAATAATTATTCCTCCACCTAACAGCGGGGACCCACCGGAAGGGCCACCGTATTTCGCGAAAAAAACGTTTCCCCCTGACTGCTGGGACCCACCAGCTACATCTTCGCACGCAAGGAAGTGCGTCCAAAAAAAACAATTCGCCCCCCTGACTGCTGGGACCCACCAGCTACATCTTCACAGGCAAGGAAGTGCCTAAAAGTCGGGACCCATCTGGTCGAAGCGTACGTAGCGTTGTCATTCTGGTCGCGAACGTGTACGTACATACTGGTCGATGTAGAGGCGCACACGTGTCGTAGTAGAGGCGCGCACGTAGCATGTACACGTACGTACAGCGGCCAGTGTGCAAGAAGGAAAATACGGCCACGTACGTACATGCGGGCAGGGTCTCGAACGCCTACTCGCGCATACGTACGGCCAGGGCTCGTGTACATTGCTGGGTCGGAATCGAGAAACTGCGTCGTCGTCATGTACATCGGGAGCCAACCGGCTGGTTCGGAACGGAATGCGTCGTCGCGTTCATCGGGAGGGCTTGGACGGAACAGCCGATGGAAACAAGGCCTGGCGTATGCTACGTCTTGAGCTTGCTATGGTTTTCCTTGAAGAGGAAAGGGTGATGCAGCACAGTAGCGTAAGTATTTCCTCAGTTTTTGAGAACCAAGGTATCAATCCAGTAGGAAGTTCCTTCAAAGTCCCACACACCTACACAAACAAACAAACAAAGAACTCGCAACCAACGCAATAAAAGGGTTGTCAATCCCGTCACCGCCACTTGCGAAAGTGAGATCTGATAGAGTTAATATGATAAGATAAATATATTTTTGGTATTTTATAATATAGATGCAAAAAGTAAAGATGCAAATAAAAGTAGATTGAAAGATTATATGATAGAAGATAGACCCGGGGGCCATAGGTTTCACTAGTGGCTTCTCTCAATATAGCATAAGTATTACGGTGGGTGAACAAATTACTGTCGAGCAATTGATAGAAAAGCGAATAATTATGAGATTATCTAGGCATGATCATGTATATAGGCATCACGTCCGTGACAAGTAGACCGACTCCTGCCTGCATCTACTACTATTACTCCACACATCGACCGCTATCCAGCATGCATCTAGAGTATTAAGTTCATAAAAAACAGAGTAACGCATTAAGAAAGATGACATGATGTAGAGGGATAAACTCATGCAATATGATATAAACCCCATCTTTTTATCCTCGATGGCAACAATACAATACGTGCCTTGCAACCCTTTCTGTCACTGGGTAAGGACACCGCAAGATTGAACCCAAAGCTAAGCACTTCTCCCCTGGCAAGAAAGACCAATCTAGTAGGCCAAACCAAACTGATAATTCGAAGAGACTTGCAAAGATAACTCAATCATACATAAAAGAATTCAGAAGAGATTCAAATATTTCTCATAGATAAACTTGATCATAAACCCACAATTCATCGAATCTCGACAAACACATCGCAAAAAGAGTTTACATCGAATAGATCTCCATGAGAGAGGGGGAGAACATTGTATTGAGATCCAAAAAGAGAGAAGAAGCCATCTAGCTAATAACTATGGACCCGAAGGTCTGTGGTAAACTACTCACAACTCATCGGAAGGGCTATGGTGTTGATGTAGAAGCCCTCCGTGATCGATTCCCCCTCCGGCGGAGCACCGGCGAAGGCTCCAAGATGGGATCTCGCGGATACAGAAGGTTACGGCGATGGAAATTGTTTTTTGGTGGCTCCCTGGATGGTTTCGCGGTACGTAGGTATGTATAGGAGGAAGAAGTAGGTCGGTGGCTGCTCGTGGGGCCCAGGAGACAAGGGCGCGCCCACCAGGGAAGGGCGCGCCCTACACCCTCCTGGCCTCCTCGCTCGCTTCTTGATGTGCACTCCAAGTCCTCTGGATCACGTTCGTTCCAAAAATCACGTTCCCGAAGGTTTTATTCCGTTTGGACTCCGTTTGATATTCCTTTCCTTCAAAATACTGAAATAGGCAAAAAAACAACAATACGGGTTGGGCCTCCGATTAGTAGGTTAGTCCCAAAAATGATATAAATGTGTAAAATAAAGCCCATAAACATCCAAAAGGGGTAATATAATAGCATGGAACAACCAAAAATTATAGAGACGTTGGAGACGTATCAAGCATCCCCAAGCTTAATTCCTGCTCGTCCTCGAGTAGGTAAATGATAAAAACAGAATTTTTGATGTGGAATGCTACCTAGCATATTTCTAAATATAATTTTCTTTATTGTGGCATGAATGTTCAGATCCAAATGATTCAAAATAAAAGTTCATATTGACATAAGAAATAATAATACTTCAAGCATACTAATAAAAGTAATCATGTCTTCTCAAAATAGCATGGCTAAAGAAAGTTATCCCTACAAAATCATATAGTCTGGCTAAGCTCTATCTTCATCACACAAAGTATTTAATCATGCACAACCCCGATGACAAGCCAAGCAATTGTTTCATACTTTAGTAATCTCAAACTTTTTCAATCTTTCACGCAATACGTGAGCGTGAGCCATGGACATAGCACTTATGTGGAATAGGATGGTGGTTGTGGAGAAGACAAAAAGGAGGAAGATAGTCTCACATCAACTAGGCGTATCAACGGGCTATGGAGATGCCCATTAATAGATATCAATGTGAGTGAGTAGGGATTGCCATGCAACAGATGCACTAGAGCTATAAATATATGAAAGCTCAACAAGAGAAACTAAGTGCGTGTGCATCCAACTCGCTTGCTCACGAAGACCTAGGACATTTTGAGGAAGCCCATCATTGGAATATACAAGCCAAGTTCTATAATGAAAATTCCCACTAGTATATGAAAGTGACAACATAGGAGACTCTCTGTCATGAAGATCATGGTGCTACTTTGAAGCACAAGTGTGGTAAAAAGGATAGTAGCATTGTCCCTTCTCTCTTTTCTCTCATTTTTTGGTGGGCTTCTTTGGCCTCTTTTTTTATTAAGTCCGGAATCTCATCCCGACTTGTGGGGGAATCATAGTCCCCATAATCCTTTCCTCACTGGGACAATGCTCTAGTAATGAAGATCATCACACTTTTATTTATTTACAACTCAATACTTAGAACAAGATATGACTCTATATGAATGCCTCCGGTGGTGTACCGGGATATGCAATGAGTCAAGAGTGACATGTATGAAATTATGAAGGTGGCTTTTCCACACATACGATGCCATCTACATGATCATGCAAAGAGCAATATGACAATGATGATGCGTGTCATATGAACAGAACGGTGGAAAGTTGCATGGCAATATATCTTGGAATGGCTATGGAAATGCCATAATAGGTAGGTATGGTGGCTGTTTTGAGGAAGGTATATGGTGGGTGTATGGTACCGGCGAAAGTTGCACGGCACAAGAGAGGCGAGCAATGGTGGAAGGGTGAGAATGCGTATAATCCATGGACTCATCATTAGTCAAAAGAACTCATATACTTATTGCAAAAAATCTAAAAGTCATCAAAAACCAAGCACTACGCACATGCTCCTAGGGGGATAGATTGGTAGGAAAAGACCATCGCTCGTCCCCGACCGCCACTCATAAGGAAGACAATCAATAAATAAATCGTGCTCCGACTTCATCACAAAGCGGTTCACCATACGTGCATGCTACGGGAATCACAAACTTCAACACAAGTACTCTTTAAATTCATAATTACCCAACTAGCATGACTCTAATATCACTACCTCCATATCTCAAAACAATTATCAAGTATCAAATTGATCATAGCATCCAATTCACTTTCTATGATAGTTTTTATTATACCCACCTTGGATGCCTACCATTCTAGGACCAATTTTATAACCATAGCAAATACCATGCTGTTCTAAAAGACTCTCAAAATAATATAAGTTAAGCATGGGAGACTAGCAATTTCTACAAAATGAAGCCACCGCCGTGCTCTAAAAGATATAAGTGAAGCACTAGAGCAAAAACTATTTAGCTCAAAAGATATAAGTGAAGCTCATAGAGTATTCTAATAAATTATAATCAAGTGGGCTTCTCCCAAAAGGTGTGTACAGAAAGGATGATTGTGGCAAACTAAAAAGCAAAGACTAATATCATACAAGATGCTCCAAGCAAAACACATATCATGTGGTGAATAAAAATATAGCTCCAAGTAAAGTTACCGATAAACGAAGACGAAAGAGGGGATGCCTTCCCGGGGTGTGACGCCCCCGATTTGACCGTACACTAATCATGCACGCAAATGTGTACGATCAAGATCAAGGACTCACGGGAAGATATCACAACACAACTCTAAAACATAAATAAGTCATACAAGCATCATAATACAAGCCAGGGGCCTCGAGGGCTCGAATACAATTGCTCGATCATAGACGAGTCAGCGGAAGCAACAATATCTGAGTACAGACATAAGTTAAACAAGTTTGCCTTAAGAAGGCTAGCACAAACTAGTATACAGATCGAACGAGGCACA
Source organism: Triticum aestivum (assembly GCF_018294505.1). Lineage (NCBI taxonomy): Eukaryota > Viridiplantae > Streptophyta > Magnoliopsida > Poales > Poaceae > Triticum > Triticum aestivum. Next base: position 144,278,146 of record NC_057802.1, read on the forward strand.
GGCCTCCTGCCTGGGATCCTCCTAACTACTCTTGGTCGTCGTCAGCGGGCTGCACGTAGTAGTAGGCACCTCCAGTGTCGTAGGAGTCGTCGTCGACGGTGGCGTCTAGCTCCTGGACTCCAGCATCTGGTTGCGACAACCAGGTAGAAAGGAAAGGGGAAAAAGAGGGGGAAAGGCAACCGTGAGTACTCATCCAAAGTACTCGCAAGCAAGGAGCTACACTACATATGCATGGGTATATGTGTAAAGGCATATCAGTGGACTGAACTGCAGAATGCCAGAATAAGAGGGGGATAGCTAATCCTGTCGAAGACTACGCTTCTGGCCATCTCCATCTTGCAGCATGTAGAAGAGAGTAGATTGAAGTCCTCCAAGTAGCATCGTATAGCATAATCCTACCCGGCGATCCCCTCCTCGTCGCCCTGTTAGAGAGCGATCACTGGGTTGTATCTGGCACTTGGAAGGGTGTATTTTATTCAGTATCCGGTTCTAGTTGTCATAAGGTCAAGGTACAACTCCGGTTCGTCCTTTTACCGAGGGACACGGCTATTCGAATAGATAAAATTCCCTGCAGGGGTGCACCACATAACCCAACACGCTCGATCCCATTTGGCCGGACACACTTTTCTGGGTCATGCCCGGCCTCGGAAGATCAACACGTCACAGCCCCACCTAGGCTCAGCAGAGAGGTCAACACGCCGGTCTAAATCCTATGCGCGCAGGGGTCTGGGCCCATCGCCCATTACACACCTGCACGTTGCGAGGGCGGCCGGAAGCAGACCTAGCCTAGCAGGCGTTCCAGTCCAATCCGGCGCGCGCCGCTCCGTCACTGATGTCAAGAAGAGCTTCGGCTGATACCACGACGTCGGGATACCCATAACTACTCCCGCGTAGATGGTTAGTGCGTATAGACCAAATGGCCAGACTCAGATCAAATACCCAGAACTCGTTATGCGTGTTATTTATCCACGAACGCCGACCAGGGCCAGGCCCACCTCTCTCCTAGGTGGTCTCAACCTACCATGTCGCTCCGCCATAAAGTAACCGTCGGGGGCCGTCAGGAACCCAGGCCCACCTCTACCGGGATGGAGCCACCTGTCCTTTCAGCCCCCTCATCAGAATCACTTGCGGGTACTCAACGAGCCGACCCGACTTTAGTCACCACATGTGTCATGTATAGAGTATATAAGTATATACCCGTGATCACCTCCCGAAGTGATCATGACCCAGTAGTATAGCATGGCAGACGGACAAGAGTATAGGGCCTCTGATGGAACACTAGCATCCTATACTAAGCAGTAGGATAGCAGGTAAGGGTAACAACTGTAGCAACAATGACAGGCTATGTATCAGGATAGGATTAACGGAAAGCAGTAACATGCTACACTACTCTAATGCAAGCAGTATAGAGAAGAATAGGCGATATCTGGTGATCAAGGGGGGGCTTGCCTGGTTGCTCAGACAAGAAGGAGGGGTCGTCGGTGACGTAGTCGACCACAGGGGCAGCATCGGTCTCGGGGTCTACCGGAGAGAAGAGGGGAAGAAACAGTAAATACAATGCAAACATAAGCATGACGATGCGTGGCATGACAATGAGCATTGCTAGGTGTGCCCTAACGCGGCAGTAGGTGGTACCGGCGAAGGGGGGAACATCTGGGAAAGTATTCCCGATGTTTCGCGTTTTCGGACAGATGAACCGGAGGTGAAATGTTACAGGTTCACTATGCTAGGGACGCGTGGCAGACGAACGGGCTGCGTATCTGGATTCATCTCGTCGTTTTGAGCAACTTTCATGTACAAAGTATTTTCATCCGAGCTACGGTTTATTTTATATGAATTTTAAAATATTTAAATTAATTTCTGGAATTTATTTAATTATTTAATATATACATTATCTGAAACAGTGTTGTGATGACATCAGCATGACATCATGCTGACGTCAGCAGTCATCTGACATGTGGGTCCCACATGTCATAGACTGATTAGGGTAATTAGGGTTAACTAATTAATTAACTATTAATTAAATTAACTAATTAATTAGATTAATCTAAACAGGGTTAATTAACTAATTAATTAATTATTTTTATTTTTACTTTTATTTTTATTTTCTTTATTTATTCATTTATTAATTTTTATTAGTTAATTTATTATTATTATTAATTCTTTTTTATTAAACGTTCTGGGGTCGGGCCCCACATGTCTGTGGCCCCGGGGGCCTAGTGGGTTTGCGGGCGCAGGGTGCGGGCGTGCGGGTGTGGTGCCCGTGCCTGAGTCCGACCACCGGCGCGACCGTGGAGAGGCCGGCCGGCCGGAGCGCGCGGGTGCCAG